>NC_092699.1:308825-617651 GCF_964275005.1 Diadema setosum
ATGATGTGTTAATGATGTTTTTAAGAACCGGAAGCAGCTCATCAAGGCACTCTTTGAGCAGCCAAGTTGGAAGAGGGTCCAGAGTGCAAGATTTTGGTGGAGATAGCATGATGAGACGTCGAAGCTGTTCATCAGTGACCGGATTAAACTCGCTCAGGTTGCAGTTCAAAGAGTTCTCAGGAGCCTGGACGGATAACTCCAAATGGTTCACGTCAGATACAAAGGAAGACACAATATCATCGATTTTCTTCATGAAGAATATACTGAACCTGTGCGCCAGTTCTGAATCAGATGAGTGTTCAGGATAAATAGAAGAGTCAGAAGGGGTGGACAGTTTCTTCACGAAGTTGAATAGTCGTTTAGAGTCAGCATTGGCGATCTCTTTTCTCAGGTACTGGGACTTTGCATCGGTAATCAGACTGTAGTACAGCTCACATTCTTGACGATACAGGTCCATGTCAGTCTGCATGCCGGACTTCAACATGCGACGTTCAGCACGACGCCGACGCCTCCTGGCCTCCCTAATCTCATCAGAGAACCAAGGGGCATTGGGTCTAATTGTCACAGTCACGGTTTTAACAGGGGCATGCTTGTCCAACAGATTACTCAGCATGTCATTATACATTGAAATTGCTTCTGTAGGACAAGATGTACACTGGGAAGTCAACAAAGTCTGTTTAATATCATGGCGGAAAGAGTTGGTGTCAATATTGCGAAGCTTTCTAAAGCTAACTTTCCTTCTTGGGTTTGGTGGGCTTTTAAGATTAATGGCGGAAAGAATGGCGGAGTGATCAGATGGCAAAGATGGCAATACAGTGATATGGGAAATAATATCTTCAGATTTCCTACTAAAGACTAAATCAAGTGTGTGGCCTGCTTGGTGAGTGGCACCCTCAACATGTTGATGAAACCCAAAGGCTTCAACGGCATTGAGAAAAGACTGAGCGAAACTATCAGCAGAATCATCTACATGTATATTAAAGTCACCAAGAAGAATGGTTGGATGAGCATCAACAGCAGCACTCTCGAGGAGAGTTAAAAACTCATCAAGAAAGTCGTTGCTGGTAAAGGTGTGACGAGAGGAATGGGGTGGGCGATAAATGCAATAAACCCGAACAGTAGATGAAGAAGTGAGATGAATCGTGAGATCTAGCAGTTCAAAAGACAAAAATTTGTGTGTGTCATTGACAACACAACGCGCAGCAGACCTATACAGGACGCAGATACCACCTCCTCTAGATGTCTTTCTGGGATGATTGATAATATTGCAATTTGGAAGGGATAATTTCAATTCAGCAAGGGTAGGCTCATCCCTCTGGTCACCTGAAAGCCATGACTCAGTGATGACTAACACATCAATATCATTATCTATAATCAGAGCTGACACTGCATCGACTTTATTCGTCAAGGATCTTGCGTTCCATAAACCAAATTGAGACCCACTGGAAGCATCACAAAGGGACTGTGACCTTGGAATCCTCCGCCTGCGGCGTCCCCTGTGAGTACGCCGCTGCTGCGCAATCCCAAGATCACATACCCTTCTCCAAACAGTCAAAGGAAGTAGATGACTGGGCTTCCCATTAAACTGATGGAGGGCATGTACATCATATGTAATACGATTCGGTTGAAAACTACTGCAATACTCATTAGCATGTTGCATTACATCGACTTCAGTACATGGACCTGGGTTTGTTTGAATGTCACCGGACAGTAGGATGGCTAACTGAAAACATGCACATGTGTTGCTATAGTATGCAACAGGTTTACCACAGTGTCTGACAAGCCTATGAACAGGAGAAAGTAGACTGTGATTACAGTTACAAGCATCAGTTGGCAGCATGAATACATGGTTCACGTTCAAGAGAGATACAATCAGAGGTATACAAAAGAATAGATTCCAGAGACGCCAGATCTTAATCCCCTCCATTGCTGTGGAGGTGATGCTATTGACATACACATGTTGCAGTCAGATTTCTGCATGACAACCTGTATTTTATTTTCACCTGAAGTAAATACTATCAGTCAACATGATTTCACAATCTCTGCAAGTCCTCACTTTCCTTGAGTCACTGTACCTTCTGTATAGACTTCATGATATTCAGTGCAAAGTGTCATTAGGAGATCAAAGTATTTTATTTGTTGTTGTTGCTGCTGCAGTTTTTTTTTTTTTGCATGTGTGGAATGTATTATGAATAGGTGTACAGTATGCTGCTATTATGAGTAAAATTAAAAGCAGCATGCTGGGAAAGATTTCACATTTTGATGTGTGTGTGTTTTGGTGCATTTGTGTGTGTATGTGTATGTGGGTGTGTGTTTGGGTGGGTGTGGGTGTGTGTGTGTGTGTGGGTATGTGTGGCTACTGTGATGTAAATTGATGCAGTTCTCTAGTATTTACCTGGATTGCACATTAATGACATTCCCTAATACCAATGTTATTGAACAACTCAAAAGTATTTCTTCCAAAAGGCGCTAAATCCATGATTTCTTCCAAAAGGCGCTAAATCCGAAAAAATCTGAAATATAAAAATTCATAAAAAATAAATGGTGTGTGCAGGATTGTTTTTAATGCGCAATTTTATTACCTACTGTGATGGCTCTTCCACTAGGAGCATAGAGCTAATGAATAAACAAGCTGTAATATGTGTAATTAAAAAACATCAATTTACTCGAAAGTAGCCGGAATGGATTTAGGGCCTTTTGGTTGCAAGCTCTTCATATGAACAGGTGCAAATCGGAACAATATTGCTTACAAAAGAACTGTTTTTCCCTTGCAAACAGTGCACACCTGAGGTCATGGTTAGAAAATCATTACCAAAAAACACTACCATAGTGAAAGTGTGAATTCTGATTTTCATTGTATTTTGTAGGCTATCATGCGAATAAGAGGCTTTTTACATCATACTGATTATAAATTTGTGCAAATTATGTGGATGTAAGGGTATCTGCACTCATTAAGAACTTACAAGCCTTAGTTAGAAACAAAGTCTGTTTCTGGGAAAAAAAAAATAACGCAGTATACTATGAGCTACTATGGCATGGAAACTATGCTAGGAAATTTATACGCAATAACATTTTGATACAGCAATAATATGCAAAACTTGTCATGTGATCAATAAAGAAGATGTTATACTTTAAGTCGAATAATCTCAGTCTCTGACTTAAAATCAGTCAATTTCAACCATAAATCAAAGCAGAAATAATATTTTCATAGCCATAAAAGAGTATATTCGATGGCTTTTACAATTACTAGGATGTGATTTGTCAACAGATCGTCACAGGCTACTGTTTACGAGAATCGTAAGTGTCATATTCTCCCAGGTTGTGATTGTTTTCCCTTGGGATAATGTAACTCCCTGGCGGTCCAAAGAATGTTATTTCCACCACATATCAACTAGTACCTGTATAGATGATCATGACCTACATGATCTTGAAGCTTTTTCCAAAAAAAATAATTATGTTAACTGGTTTAGTGTAAAGATGTCAGAGGTTAAATTAAAAGAAATATACAGGTAAGAATGTAAAAGGTAAGAATGTCAGAGGTTATACATGTGTGCATCAAAATTAACTTCCATGCGACCCATACAGTAAATGTAATGACGGTGATGACTACACCATGTCACTGAATTTCATGTCCTTTCCTACTTATCAAGAGGAAACAAAACACTTGAGAGGGGAGGGCTTAACATTTTTTCGATAATCAACAAAGGTATCACTGTCAGGTAGAACATGCACACATATGTACTAAGTTTCATGATACCTTGATTCACATTCAAGATATGAAAGAAAAAGTGAAATATAGCACTTCCATCAGAGCTTTGAAATTTTGGCAGGAAATTTCCCAGAGAATATCCGTTAGGTAATACATGAATATATCAAGTTTCAAGAAAAATCCTACAGCATTGCAAAAACATGAGGGAAATAGTGATATTTTGAGGGCCCAATTGACCTTGATCTTTGATCCCTCACCTATGACAACTGACCCCTAAATTCCCTTTCCTTGAAAATCCCTGCCAGTACCAAGTTCCATGAAGACACCTTGAACCATTTGCGAGATTTAGAGAAAAAAAGTGAAATGTTAACATTTTCACCTGAACTTTGACCTTTGACCTCTTGACATGAAACTCTCTAGAGAATCTTATTTTGGTAGTACATTGTATGCAGTCAGTAAGTTTGAAGAAAGTACCTTCAGACGTTGCATAAATATGGGGAAAATAATGAAATTTAGCATTGACCTTGAACTTTTTGACCTTTGACCTCTTGCCGATTTCACTTAAAAACTACTTAATCACTTGCCTCATCATACGTCATCTTTGGACCAGGTTTGGGGAAATTTGTATAATCCAGTCTTGAGTTATCGCGTAAACTGATACAATTTCTTAAGTCGACCTTGACCATTGACTTCTGGTACATTTGGGTATTGATATGCACAATGTGCTAATTAGGTGGTATTTGCATAGACAAATAGTGTTTTCATATTACAAAACCATTTCCTTTTGACTAAAGGAAATGTATACTACTTCCGTAGTTTTCATTATAAAATGCAGTTCTTTGACTGTAAGAAAAACGTTAAAAATAATGTTTTTACTTTACTTTCTTTAGTAATTATGTAAATTAGCTGGTAATGATGGTTCAATTATTCAAATTCTTTTCTCATTTTGTTTCATAAAGTGTTTCTAACGGGTTATATCTATCTAGGATGAGATTTAAGGGGAGTTTCATTAAAGCTTCATTAAGGCTTTTTGTTTGTTCTGATTATCTATAGATGTGTAGGTATTGATATTCATATCATGCAAATAACAGGTTGTTTGCATAGAGACAGTTCGTCTCTTCAGATGAATCATTTACTTCTGACCCAAGGAACATCCATCCCAGGTTCAAACTTTGTATAACAAGATCCAGTGCTTTATAGTTGAGAAATTCTTTCAAAAATGCAGATTTTTGCACAATAAATTGCGTAGTTATGCAAAATTTATGTTTATTTACATAGGTATAAAATCAATTTTGGCAGGATTTGTTTCCACATACTCTATAAAATACTTCTACCAAATTAGGTATTTCCGCTGGATGCACATATATTTTGAAATGATTTTTATATGTATTTTTGCATAAATTATGCAAATTAAGGCTTATTTGCATACGTACAGATTGTCTCTTTAGATGAAAAAAATTCAGTTGTACAGAAGAACACGTGTGCCAAATAGGATATTTGTACTATAAAATGCAGCAATCACCCCTTTTTTCGCCCTTAGCAAGCCTACTAGATGTGGTCAGTTTCCAACTTGACATTTCCAGGTCTCGCATAATGGCTGACTCGGCAGATGATCCCAATGCACTTACTCAAGTCTATGACGCAGAACTGTCCTGTACCTAGCAAAGACTGAGTATATCTCAAGTTAACTATACACAGCCCTGTCCTGTCGCTGTACACAAGTGTAAGTCGCGCTAGCGCTAGCGCACGGCGTCTGGTCGGGCTAATCTCAAGTAAGATAACACCACTGATCAACGCAGTCTTTACCGCATGGTCAAAAGCCTGTCTTGTCCTTCCTCATCGATGACGCCTCTGCTGCCACATCGCCACTCACCGGAGCAATTAGCTAATGACCTCGATCAGAAGATAGAACGTCTACGGAATAACTGTCATAGTGATGGGCAAATTTATGAAGATCTCTCACATCAAATACCTAGGAAACGCACCATTACAATGTCTGAATTCGACTACATCTCAAAAGATGTTATTTCGACCACTCTCAAGGCAGCTTCCACTTCCTCTTCAGCACCCCATCCTTCTCCTACGTCATTACTGAAAATTGTATGTCCAGTTTGCTCTCCCCAATCACAAAAAATAATGTAAATGCCAGTCTGCAAACAGTTCGATTCCCTTGTACTCTGAAGCACTCTTTAGTTCGTCCACGTCTGAAAAAAAGAGAGACTGCCACGTGAGCATCTCAGGAGCTATCGACCTATTAATCTGAGGGCCATTGGGAAATTGATTGATATCATCTTCAAAAGATTCAAAACACTGCTGCCCGCATCATTGAAAAGTTCCCCAAGCGTAGTGAAATCTCACGTACTTTTAGTCACCTTCACTGGCTCCCCATTAAAAAGCGTCTCATAATTAAATTTCTCCTGTACGTTTACAAAGTTCAAAATGACATCAGTCCACAATATCTCAAGGAATTAATTACCTCACCTGTCCCCACACTTAGTCATAGATCACAACATCAATCCCTTCTCTGCTTTCCTAGAATTAATACAAAGTTTTATGGTGGCAGGTCTTTTTTTTTCAGTTGCTGCCCCAAGATTGTGAAACTCATTACAAGAACATATCTGTTAGACGTCTTCATAGGTTTCATTCAAATCATCTTTAAAGACTTATTTATTTGTGAACTGTATTTTTTTTTCTTCTTTGTACATGTGTTCGAAGTACATGCATTCGAATTAACGACGAGGCGTTCAAATTTAAGGCATTTTTGTCATTGCTCTAGTCTGACGGTTCATTTTAATTCTTTGAGTCTACAATTTCATTTCATGTCATTCCTTTTAGATTTTATTTTATTCAATTTAAGGGCTCAAAGTTGGCATTCAATTTTGCGCCAGCTGGATAGACGTTCAAATTCACACCAAATACCAGTTTCAGTTTCATTTAGAGGAACACATCTTTTAACGTTCGAATTCAATCAACATGCAAAACTTCTACCCTAACGGGTTTTTTTCACTGTCATTTATTGGATCATAAAATTTCATTTTCATTTCAAAGTCTCATTTAATCGTCTTCAGTAATTGTATGTATTTCTTTCCTATCGACCTTTCTTTCATTTTCAATTCACCCCTAACAGTATTGATGTAACATTTAGGAAAAAGCCATTTCCCAGAATATCTTAGGGGTTCTATACGTCCATATCCATATTGTTCCATTTTGATTCTATTTTCTAATTCCTCGTGTAAATGTCATGTTGTTGCAATCGGATCAACTGTAGATTTCACCAAAGGGCTATATCTCCAGTTTCACGTATTCGAGATGATCAGGCATACTCTGTAATGTAGCAGCGGCTAAAATCGTGTATGAATAAAATGTAAATGCAATTGACTGTCTGAAAGTAGGGTTATGACAAGTTATTAGATAGTAAGAGTTAAAGATCACATTTTATGGCGGTGATGATGGGAATTTGAATGCATTGCACTTGCATTTTTATTTTGAATGCCCTTATTACACCCTTGTGTGAAAAATTCATGAAATCACATGCTGATTAAATTAAATTGAATGGACTAAGTACCTTTTTGAATGTTGATCTCGGTGATCATTATATTTCACTCGAATTTGAATGCCCGCATCGTTAAATCGAATGCAAATCTGATGAGATTGGGCGGGAAAACCTATATTATCCGTAGGCGTACTTTGGATCTGAGGTGGGTTTGGAGGGAATAGGTCTAGAGAAGTGTGTGAGTTGGTGCTTGTTGTGGATCGAGTGCTCTGCAGTCGTGGATTGCGTCTACAAGCATGGATATTCTTTGAGTTTGTGTGTGTTTCTCATGGTCTGTGGCTGGTGTCTGTTGTGTGGGTGACCTGTAACTAGGTCGAAAGTTCGGGAGAATTAAAGGCAAAGTGAACATACTGCAGCGTCTGCCAGCAGTCATTCCTCCGGCACAATTATACCTAAAAATAATGCAGCAACGATTACGTACGAGACCGAGCCCACTTCGCCTCTCTCTCTCTATATATATGTGACCGTGCACCTCAAAACGAACATAAAGTCGCACACACTGATGTATGTTTGCGTGAGGACTGAAAATAAGTGAAATGAGTCAACCTAGCCGAACTTGACTTTTTCATATTTTCTGAAAGAGCGGGTCTCCTTTTACATTATGCTAGAATTTGGTATCATAAAACGGGCTGGATTTTTTTTTTTTTTTTTTTTTTTTTTAGCAGTTTATCTCGAACATTTTTGGTAGAATAGTGTGATTAGGTGTGTCTTTAGAATCCCTTTTTCATTTCTGAAAAACCTTGTCCACACCCTTCACTTTCAACTCTAATAACTTTTGAAATGATAGTGCTATTGCTTTGAAAGTTGGCATTAACCCGTTCCTTACGGGAACCTGGTTTACCAGGTTCCCGTGGGAGCAACTGATATACGGGAACCTTGTTTACCAGGTTACCAAAATGAAGACAAGGGTGCCTGCTTCAGTGACCTAAATCCATGTTTCTTTGTGTTAAAATGCTCAGAAAAGTGGGTTTGATAAAAAAAGATCAGAGTTTATTCTATCAGGATTTGTTCTCCTGCTGTTTAAAAAAGGAGGTTTTACAGTATTATGTACCTTTTCCTGATTTAGTGTTTTGCTTGTTCTGCTGTAAACTCGTACGAACATGTACATAATGATCAAGGCTGAGATCAGTTAGAAATGCGGGTTCGCTGACCCCAGTCACCTCATTCAAGTACCTGGTTTTGCATAGAACAAAAGATTCTGAGAGCTCATCAGCGCACGCTCTATTCATACCTCGCACCCGATCGATATTTCCATTGTTCACGGGCACATGTAGTTGACCGTAGAAAGGGGGACACAATGAACCGCTTGACTGCCTTCAAACAGCTGTATTACCAACCTGTGTGCCTCTCTGTCGACGGGCGAAAAGAATCTCGTTTGGGGGCATTAAAGGCACTCAGAGAATTGCGGAAGGAACGGGTTAATTATGGACAGAATGTGTCAATGAGGCATGCTTAATTTCAGTTTAATCTAATAATCCCTTCATTGTTGTTACCCTGGTGGTTTACTTCCTGTATTTTGTCCCATTCATCGCACAGCCAGCACGGTTTGGTAAAGATTAAGCGCTTGAATAGGCACTGTACTTCAGAGCCTCTTTTCTCAGTTCACACTTTTCCTGAGTTTGTGCTTTCTTTCCAATATTTAGATAGGTTAGGAGGTTTCATTTGATTTGAGTTATACATCATTTTAAAGCTTAAAGTCTGCTCTTTCAGAATATGGTCTTAAAAATAATAAAAAGTTTTGGTACCTCAAAAGTTTCCCTGAATTTCCTTGTCTTAGTTTGTGTTTCAGGTTAAAGTACCTTTCATATAACTAACACTGTGAGACTTACTCGCCCCAAAGTGCTCTCATGTCTTAGTAATCATGCAATTAACTGCGACCAGCAGCCCCATACGCATAGCGTAATGGCGGGCTTCGCATTGTAGCGTTCAGGATCATGGCAGATTTAGTATCGCGGGTAAATGTCAACTTAAAATCCAAAAATTTCTTCAATTTGAAGACTTACCAATTAAGTTGAAGTATTGAAAACAGGCTTCGGGCAACGTTTGGTTCTGCCAATAGTCCCTTTCTGTTCGAATTGATGACTGAATGTGACTCGGTCGAGAGGACCTTGGGAGAGCTACATACACTGAATACTACAGCCAGTGCATGCGAACACATCACAAGCGCACAAATTTCAAATCCATGAACGGATAAGATGTTTGTGTGCGCATGCGCTGGCCGTACCAAACGTTGTCCGAAGCCTGTTTTCAATACTTCAACTTAATTAGTAAGTCTTCAAATTGAAGAAATTTTTGGATTTTAAGTTGACATTTACCCGCGATACTAAATCTGTCATGATCCTGAATGCTACAATGCGAAGCCCCATTACGCTATGCGTATGGGGCTGCTGGTCGCAGTTAGCTATGCGTATGGGGCTGCACGCTGCTGGTCGCAGTCAGTGGTTTTGTACAATGCTACCTCGCCGCCGTACGGCGGCGGCTCTGGTACGAAACCATTATTGCATGATTACTAAGACATGAGAGCACTTTGGGGTGAGTAATTCTCTAACTTAATTAAAAAGTAATTCTTTAACTAAAAATTCATGTCTGGCGACTTTTTGTTTGTTTTGAGTTGCAGGGTCACATATATAATTTTATATTATTACCCAATATTGTCGAAAATTTGAATCATATCTATAAAAAATGTCCCACTCATGTTTTCTTTTTGATTTGATTTTATTGGTTCCTGCATTATATCATTGTTCATGCAAATACATCCACATATATTATATACATTGATGGTGTTTCTTGATTACCTTCAGAATATACAACAATACAGTTTCTTCATTGCCTTTACAATGTACAACAGAACATATCAGCGATGCAATGAATAACGCAGAAGGGCTACAGCTTAAGCATTCCTTGATTTGCATGCAGCCCTCGTACATAATACATAACATATAGGAAAATAGGAGATAGGGATGACTTGCATAGAGATAGGATAGAAGAAAGGAGAGAGGAGAGGTCTGTCTGCTTTCGCTAATACACAAAGTTAGATCACCGGGATCACCGAATAGTAAAGCATGGCAAAGTATATTCTCACCGAGGAACAGGTAAACAGTTACAGTTCATGGTCGGTTACATAACATTACGCAATAAATCCAGAACGGCGATAACTCCACGAGGGAATTTCATATATATTACAATTACAGTGACACTTTAAGATCACTGATATCCAGAGAACAGCATTGTCTTTACAGCTTTCTTAAAAGAATACATAGACTTTAAAGTTTGAATTTCAAAAGGAAGAGAGTTCCAAATATCGAGTCCAGTGTGTTTGTTCGGGTCCAGTGTGTTTGTTAGATTTCAGAGCCATCACCGTTTTAGGATTTTGTAAGTGAAATTTATCAGATTGCCTTGTGGGATAAGAATGTATGTCCTTGTTTACTTGAAATAATGAGAAAAAAATGGCAACTGAACGTTATCCAAATGAAACATAAAAGAAAAGAATTTTGCAAAAAAAAAAATCTTTAGTTTGTTTGAGTTTGAGTTTGTTTGAGTTTATTTATAACAACAACATACCTAATGTACAAGAAAGTTTGAATACATGTTTTTACATCAATATTAATACATAGCACATGTAACTGTCTAAACGATCTAAGAAACATATCAAATATAATCTATAGTATATAATGGATAAATGATTATGTAATCTAAAACTATTTATCAAAAAATGAGCTACAATATGGCAATGTTGTACACAATGAGGTTGCTAAAAGAACCAAGAGGTAGCACAGGTGCTATCCTAGTAGGTGTTGGTCCTTTTAAACACGTATTACATAATGATACATTTAAAAAATACTGTTATAACGTTCTTGATTTGAAGTACCATTGTCTATACAGATTTAATGTGTTTTGCTAAAAGGAAAAGGAAAGCACATGGTTTTGACAATATACCAATACGTTTGCTAAAGGACTCAGCTCATCAAATTTCTGAACCACTGACTTATATCTTCAATTTGTCACTCGAAAATGGAGTTTTGCCAGATGCTCTGAAAATAGCAAAAGTTACTCCAATTTACAAGAAAGGTTCTAGGGAAGAACCGGGCATTTACAGACCAATTTCAGTATTGCCATTAATTGCAAAGATCTTTGAAAAAAAAAATTATCAACAAGCGGTTGGTGGATTTTTTGGATTCACACAGTATTTTATACAAACATCAATACGGTTTCCGTAAAAAATACATTGCTAAGCTCTCTGTAATCAACCTTGTTAATTCACTTCTAAAGTCTATCGATAAAAGTAAACACACTATTGGTGTATTAATTGATTTCCAAAAGGCCATCGACACAATTAACCACAAGATCCTCTTGAGCAAATTGAGTTTTTATGGCATTCGTGGCAAACCTTTACAATGGTTTCGGAGTTATCTTGCGAATCGATCACTAGTAGTGTGTTACAAGGAAACAGTCAGTAGTCCGAATACCTTAACCCGTTTAGGACGGTTTGCTTTAGCGAGCGAACACCCCCACAGACGGACAGGTTTTCCAAGATCGAGCCCGAACCGAGGGTTACTAAGGGGGTGTGACTTACGATCCCGCTTTACCCAATCATCAAATTGCCGTGTTTGCGGTGTAGGAATCCGCTTTCTGATTGGATGAATAACGACCGCTCATGAATAATAATGTCGCTTCCCTTCGCTATCTGTGTTCGCGCGCGCGGTTTGAACTTCACGTACTCTACGATCGCCAATTTACGTTCCCTCATCAACTCAAATGAATAGCGTCTTTTATTATTGGGCACCAGGCTATGCCGATGGTGTCGCAAATTTCTACTACGTTATTGTCTTGAATTTACTGATTCATGGAGGCAATCTTTTGTTTATAGAAACTGTAATCCGTTGATCACAAGCCTTCAAAGTCTTTCAATGAAAAGCGATCGATCGGAGGATTGTGTACAGGCTTGCGTATTTCCATTTACACGACTATAAGACACGGCGAGTAAATCTCGTATTGTGGCGATATCAAAAGCACACGAACCCACTCTTAACTTACTGTTGTTCACAAAACTCCTTACCATATTAGTCAAGGAATTTTGGAAACAGAAGGAAGTTTATTTATTGTATACAACGTTTGAAAATCTGTAACACCTTGTTTGTCCTGCTACGTGTACTTGTATCCAAATACAAAGCTCGCGTGTCTGTAACAGAAGCACGTGGCTTTATTTCAACACTAGGCAAACCATCAACGATGTAATATCACAAGTAGAATTGGTGGTACTGATTTATCAAAGTCGAATTTCGTAATAGAATAACGTCCACTTGAGTTTATTTTTTGGTTCTGTTTCAGTAATTCCCATAAAGTTGACAAGAGCCTGGAATGTTCAATATTCAAATAAATCTTTGCATCTTTCTAACTTTCTTTGAGACGATTAAAAATGCATAATCCACGCTTGCGCGATACCTGCCATCCCCTGAAGAAGTCTGTATAAAGAAGTTTGCTTCCTGAAATTATCAGTCGTGACTACCTACAAATTTCGATTATGCGACTTATAATAGGTTTTCATGGGATGCATAAAAGAGATCACCGAGTGGATTTGTGAGTTTATTATCGGGGTTTGATGCTGCCATTTTTCTGTGCGATCTTACGATTCCCTTACAACTTCAACGTAATGTCGGGAAGATATTATTCACTATGTATCAAGTGAAATGAGATTTCACACAGTGATACAAGACATATATTTAATTATTATAAAAAGTAATCACCAACCTAAATGAGTATCGTTAATTCTTACATAGAAAAAAAAAAAAAAAAACCTAGGAATAAAACACCGGTCATGTTCAAGCCAGTTGACAGAACATGTATGAGCTCTTCAGATGAAACATGGGAGTCTATACGATGAGAAGAAAAAAAGGAGAGAAAAATAGGCTGGTCATCTAAATTTTGTTTGATGGACGGTAGATAATATGAAAAGATTTTTGCAAACGTAATGTAAAATTATACAAGATGAGGTTTGCCTACAACCTGTGTTTTGGTAATATCTTTCTACGTTTTATATATGTATACATATTATGTATAAATATACATATATATACATATACATATATATATATATATATATATATATATATACATACATATATATATATATATATACATATATAAATTTCATGGGCAGAGTATCTTGGAGAAGAGTTCATCACCATCAATGATTATGTTCAATCTACAGGTTTGTATATGGGAATGAAGAAGGGGATAGCTGGAAAGGAAAGTGATGAGATGTAATGAGATAAAATGAAGGAGCACTAATTGAGACAAATGTATTACAAAGGAAGAGCAAAACGGCAAAAAAAGGCAAAAGAGTACAACATTATGCAAAGATTTTGCAGTCATTTTTTGTGTACGTTTGCCTTCCAATTTCGTAGTTACGTATAAATTCAAAATAGCCAACAAAAAAGAAAAAAAAAGAGATAGCGCCATGAAGATGTTCATTCAACCTCGTTTGCCTTTCACTATGTCCTATCACTTCAAAAAATGTAGCATTAGCACAATTCAAATTAGAATGCCCATCGAGAATTCAGATTCGCATCAATGTGAGTGAGCGGCTTTTCAAACAGGGTCGCAGGTGAGCATTTTTCGAGTTCGTCGGAGAAGTTTATTCATATTAGAAACAAAAAGGTTGGCCACCCGGCAGCTGATAGAAGAAGGCGACATGACCATGGGAGAACGGCGAGCACATGCCACACAAGCTTGAAGGTCTAAAATCATTACATCACTTCAGAAAATAACGAAAAGACGATATGTTTGCTGAAATAAACGACATTTCTCCCGACATTCTTCGATCTCTCATAGCAGACGGTTAATTTTGCTGAAATGATCTTCTCTTATGTTATGAGTGTAAATCAACATTTGTTTTGTTGTGTATACCAGTCATCCCCCGATAAAAGGCAGAAAATGAAGTACTATTCTCATTCAATAAGCATAATGTATAAAGGAAACGAGCATTTGCTGCAATCGTTCATGAATATGAAAATGCTGCAATGCGATCTCACGAAGTATAAAGGAATGAATTCAAGTAGGTGTACCTAAATACAGAGATGTATAATGCAATTATTATGAAAAATACGCAGCCACGATAAGTGCATTAACCACGTCAATAGTAGCATGAAAATATTTGATCACATCAGTATATGAGATGGACAAGAACATTTCATGCTTTTATTGCTTGAAATATGCTCCTAAACAAAGTACAATGTTCAATTGAAGCGACGGGTTATCACATCTCCGTCTCTCGCAAAACTGAATCATCACTTCGCAAATTTGGAGTGCTTTCAACAAATTTAAATTAAAAAAAAAGGTTTATTTTTTAAGGCATGAGTTACCATATTCTACTGACTATAAATCGATTGAGCTACAAAACGGTAGTGTGTTGCTAAAACCATTGTTACTCGATGATCGCGAAATCATTTGACTTGTGAACTTCCGAAAGAGATGGACTGAAAAACCCAGATTTCTAAACGTATAAATAATTGACAGAGCGAGTATAGCCGAAAATTAGCATATTATGAAGAATTCATACAAAACTAGAACCAAGAAAGACTAAACAGTCGACATCACCGTTGTCGGTATCGTCGTAATATGGGATGTAATTTTATTTTGACTGCCTCTTTGAAATGCTGCAAACATCAAATACTGAACATCATAATTTTTATTTGTGAATTCT
Organism: Diadema setosum; assembly: GCF_964275005.1. Taxonomy (NCBI): domain Eukaryota; kingdom Metazoa; phylum Echinodermata; class Echinoidea; order Diadematoida; family Diadematidae; genus Diadema; species Diadema setosum. The sequence continues at coordinate 323,790 of NC_092699.1, forward strand.
AAGCGTATGAGAGAGAGAGAGAAAAAAAAAAAACCTTCTGCCGTATGTCTTGTTTCTCGCTTTATTGCAGCGTATGTCATTGTCGAAGTTTAAATTCTGTAATACATGTTCGTAACAAGTACATGAGAACTTGCACATTCGATTCCCAACAACCATAAAATCATTGGGATCCGTAAAAGCGGTTACGTAATACATACGAAGCACATCACTATAATACATTCTATGGACCGGTGCAGAAAAAAGAGACTGTCTGTAATCGGCCTTTGAACTTCTCTATTATGCTCATAATCCCCGACTTTTCAGATGGCGTCTACGAGTGCGTCTAGGAATGTTTTTGTATCAACATCCTGTCTATTCATGGAGGTACAATGTAACATGATACTCTGGCCACCTGGTCTATTCAAAGTGTTCTTGCATATAACACTCGCACATGTTACGCTGTGTTTCACCATGATGAATATGACCCCATAGTGGCAATATCGGCTCTTGCATTGTATCAAAATAATGAATATTATACAGTATATCCTCAATTTGGTTCGTTGGCCGAGTAGATTTGTTGAACGATCTTATAACATAATCACGCTGACATTCATAAGTACATGTATGAGAGAGGGGAAAAAAAAGCTTCAAGCAACATCGAAGTTGAGTTTCTCAAACCAATCTTCCATTTGAGTTTGTTTCTTGGTTTTGTTTCAACAATTTTCATAATGTTGACAAGAGCCTGATGGGATGTTCAATATTTAAACAAATCATTGCATCTTTCTTGCAATCTTTGACAGCTAATGGTGACTAAACCTGCGAACTCCATGCATTTTTCTATAAAGACGTTTGCTTTCTGAAATTATCCATCATGACTGCCTCTAGATTTCAACCATAATTATATGACTTAGGTTTCCATGGGATGAATAAAGGAGATCAACGAGCGCATTTGTAAGTTTACTTTCGGGTTTTATGTTGCAAATTTTATGTGCAATCATGATTCCCTTACAACTCTACCGTAATGGCGGGAAGGTATTGTTCACTGCACATCACTTGAAATTAAATGTCACACAGTGATATGATAATCATCAGCAAACGGGATACATTATTGTTATATATATATAATAATAATAATAATAATATATATATATATATATATATATATATATATATATATAATTCTATAAAACACCTGTTCAAGTCAGTTGATGGAACATTTATGAGCTCTTCCGGTCTGCAAACGAGACATCGGAGTTTATGCAATAAGAAGAAAGATAGAGAGATGGAGAGAGAGAAAAAAATAGGTTGATCTTCTAAATTTAGTTCCATGGACGGTAATCTGAACACACTTTTGCAAACGAAATGAAATATTATACACGGCTAGGTTTGCCTATAATCTGTGTTATGGTGATATCTTATTAGATTATATATAACAATACGGGCAACGTATCTTGGAAAAGTGATCGCCACCATCAATGGGGATATTCAATCTAGACGATTAATTGTAGATGATGGGAATGAAGAAGTGGATAGCTGGAAAGGAAAGTAATGAGATGCAATGAGATAAAACGAAGGAGCACTAATCGAGGCAAATGTATTACAAAGGAAGAGCAAAACGGCATATTCGAGTGTTCAAAATGGTTGAACATTATGTAAAGATTTTGCAGTCATATTTTTTTTTTTGTGTGTGTGTGTGTACGTTTGTCTTCTAATTTCACAGTTAGGTAATTCAAAATCGCCTATACAAAAAAGAAAAAAAAAAAGATAGCGCAATGAAGATGTTCATTCAATCTCAGTTTCCTTTCACTATATCTTATCAATTCAAAAAAACGTAGCCTTAACACAATTCAAATTAGAATGTCCATTGAGAATTCAAATTCGTCTCAATGTGAGAGAGCGTCTTTTCAAACAGGGTCGCAGGTGAGCATTCCCAAGTTCGACGGAGAAGTTCATTCAATTTAGCAACAAAAAAAGGTTGGCCATCCAGCAGCTATAGAAGAAGCCGACATGATCATGGAAGTATGGCAAGCACAAGCCATACAAGCTTGAAGGCCTGAAGTTATTACATCACTTCAGAAAATAAGGAAAAGACATTTCTCCTGGCATTCTTTGATATCTCATAACAGACGGCTAATTTTGCTGAAATGATCATCTCTTATGTCATGAGTGTAAATCAATATTTGTTTTATTGTGTATACCAGTCACCCCCCCCCCCCCGATAAAAGACAAAAACAAAAATGAAGTACTAACAATCTCATTCAATAAGCATAATGTATAAAGGAAACGAGCATTTGCTGCAATCGTTTATGAATAATAATGCTGCAATGCGATTTCACGAAGCCTAATGGAATGAATGAATGTAGGCATACCTAAATGCAGAGATATACGTAGATATATATTAAAAAAAACACACAGGCACGATAAGCGCATAAATTACTTCAATAGCAGCATGAAAAAAAAAATGATTACATCGATAAACATGAGATTAGACAAGAACATTTCATGCTTTTATTGCCCGAAATACCTTGCTCCTAAACAAAGCGTTCAATTGAAGCGATATGGTGATCACATCTCCGTCTGTCGCAAAATTGAATCACCACTTCGCAAATTTGGAGCGCTTTCTACAAAGAAAAAAAAATCGGTTTTTTCGGTATAAGTTGTCATATTTGATTGATTATGAATGGATTGAACTCAATGATCAAAAACAAAATTGACTCGTGAACTTACGAAAGAAGTGGACTGAAAACACCTCAGACTTCTAAATGTGTAAATAATTGACAGAGCGACTATAGCCGAAAATTAGCATATTATGAGGAATTCATACAGAACTAGAACAAAAAAGACTAAACAGTCGACATCACCATCGTCGGTATCATCGTAATATGGGATATTATGTTATTTTGACTGCTTCTTTGAAATGCTGCAAACATCAAGTACCGAACATCATAAATTGGGGAATGCTAAGCGTATGAGAGAAAAAAAAAATGCCATATTATGTCTTGTTTACTCGCTTTATTGCAGCGTATTTCGCTGTCGAAGTTTAAATTCTATACATATATGTTGGTAACCATGGTAACAACCACATGAGAACTTGCACATTCGCTTCCCAACAACCATAAAATCATTGGGGTCCGCAAAAGTGATTACGTAATACATACGAAGCACATCACTGGAATGCATTCTATGGACCGGTTCAGAAAAAAAGAGACTGTCTGTAATCGGCCTTTGAACTCCTCTATTATGCTCATAATCCCTGACTTTTCAGATGGCGTCTACGAGCGCGTCTATGAATGTTTTTGTATCAACATCCTGTCTATTCAAGGAGGTACAACGTAACCTGATACTCTGGCCACCTGGTCTATTCAAAGTGTTCTTGCCCAAAACACGCGCATAATAGGCTGTGTTTTACCATGATGAATATATAAGACCCCATAGTGGCAATATCGTCTCTTGCGTTGTATAAATATTTTACAGTAAATTCTCTATTTGGTTCGTTGGCCAGGTAGATTTTTGAACGATCTTATAGCATAATCAGGCTGTCATTCATAAGCATGACAGAAAAGAAAAGAAAAAAAAAACAAACAAACAAACTTCAAGCATCATCAAAGTTGAGTTTTGCAGACCAATCTTTCATTTGAGTTTGTTTCCTGGTTTTGTTTCAGCAAGTATTTTTGCCATAATATTGACAAGAGCCTGATGGGATGTTCAATATTCAAATAAATCACTGCATCTTTCTTGCTGTTTTTGACAACTGATGATGACTAAATCTGAAAAATCCATGCTCTTGCGGTACCTGCCATCCACACTGAAGTTTTTGTGTATAAAGAAGTTTGCTTTCTGAAATTATCCATCATGACTGCCTACAGATATGGCTTAGGTTTCCATGGGATAAATAAAAGATATCAACGAGCGCATTTGTGATTTGACTGTTGGGGTTTAAATGCTGCCAATTTTGCTAGTGCAATCTTACAATTGACTTATAGCTCTATCGTACTGCCTGGAAGATATTGCTCATTACAAATCACATGAAATAAGATTTCACACAGTGATAAGACATAAGTTATTCATCATAATAATAAAAAGTCATCACTAACGGGAAAGATGATTGTTTTGATGAATATGTATATTTATGAGGTCTTCCGGTCTTCAGGCGAAACATTGGAGTCTATGCGATAAGAAGAAAGATTGAGAGATAGAGAGAGAGAAAAAAAAATAGGCTGGTCTTCTAAATTATGTTTGATGGATGTAATCCGAACAGTCTTTTGCAAACGAAATGTAATATTATACACAGCTTGGTTTGCCTATAAAATTTGTGTTATGGCATGTATGGTAACATCTTTTTAGATTGTGTGTATATATTCATAATACAGGCAAAGTATCTTCGAGAAGTGATCGTCACCATCAATGATAATATTCAATCCATACATTTGTAGGTGATAATGAAGAATTGGATTACGGGAAAGAGAGGGAGAGAGATGGAAAGGGTGGCGGGAGAAATATGGTGGTCTTCTAAATTTTGTTTGATGGATGGTAATCCGATCACACTTTTGTAATCGAAATGTAATGTTACACACGGCTAGGTTTGCCTGTCTGTGTTATGCTAATATCTTTTTAGATTATATATATATATATATATACATATATAAAACGGGCAAAATATCTTGGAGAAGTGACCGCCACCATCAATGATATAACAAATCTATACGTTTGTAGACGGGAATGAAGTGGAAAGCTGGAAAGGAAAGTGATGAAATGTAATGAGATAGAATGAAGGAGCACTAATCGAAGCAAATGTATCATAAAGGGAAAGCAAAATGGCAAACTTAGTTTACAAAATGGTACATTATACAAGATTTTGCAGTCGTTTTTTGCGTATGTTTGTCTTTCAATTTCATAGTTAGGTAATTGATAATCGCCAACAAAAAATAATTATAGTTTCATGAAGACGATCATTCGGCTTTGTTTTCCTTTCGCTATATCCCATCACTTCAAAAATGTAGCATGAACACACTTCAATTTAGAATGCCAATCGAGAACTCACATTCGTCGCTATGTGAGAGAGATTTTTTGTTGTTGTTTTTGTTTCAAACAGAGTCGCAGGTAGCATTTTCGAATTCGTCGGAGAAGTTCATTCAATTTAGCAACAAAAGGTTGGCCACCTGAAAGCTGAAGAAGTCGGCATGATCATGGAAGAATGGCGAGCACATGCCACACACGCTTGAAGGCCTAACATCGTTACACACTTCAAAAAATAAGGAAAAGACAACAATATGTTTGTTGAAATTACACCATTTCTCCCGACATTCTTCGATCTCTCATAGCAGAGGGCTAATTCCCCTGAAATGATCTTCTCTTCTGTCAAGACTGTAAATCAATATTTATTTCATTGTGTATACCAATCATCCCCCGATAAAAGACAGAAAATACAGTACTTTTCTCATTCAATATGAATAATGCATAAAGCAAACGAGCATTATTTTGCTGTAATCGTTTATGAATATCAAAATGCTGCAACGCGATTTCACGAAGTCTATAATTCGATTGAAAGCATGTACCTAAATGCAGAGGTAGATAGAGAGAAGACACATGCACAATAAGGGCTTAAACCACTTTGGTGATAGCATTAAAACATTAATTACATCAAATAAAGAGAAGAGCATTTCGTACTTTTATTGCTCGAAATACCTTACTCCCAAAAAGTCGAGAGCTACAATTGAAGCGCTCCATAATCACATCACATCACATCACATCGCAGAATTGAATGACCGCTTCGCAAATTTTGAGCGTTTTCTACAAATTTGAATGAAAAGCAGATTTTTTTTTTTCGGCATGAGTTGTCATATCCGATTGACTGAAAATGGATTGAACTACAACCAGTGGCGTTTGGCTAAAATCCTTGCAATTCAATGATAGCAAAATCATTTTGACTTATGAACTTACGAAAGAAATGGACTAAAAAAACCCAGATTTCTAAACGTTTATCGAGCGACTGCAGCCGAAAATAAGCATATTAAAAGAATTCATACAAAAAATAGAAATACAGACTAAACAGTCGAAATCACCATTGTCACTATCAACGTAATATGGGATAGTATTATACCAAATATACTTTTTTGAACGGCTGCAAATACCAGATACCGATCGTTTTTGTTTTTTTTTTTCATAGACAATTTCTTGCAAATGCTATAAACGTCTGAGAGAAAACTTGTGCCATGTGTCTTGCTTATTCGCTTTATTGCAGCGAATTTCGTTGTTGCATTTTAATTTCTATGATAAAGTGATGTTTGGAACATGCACATGAGAACTTGCACATTCAATTCCCAACAACCATAAAGTTATGGTGACATATACATACGAAGCACATCGCTAACATTCATTCTATATGAACCGGTACAGAAACGAAAAGACTGTCGGCAATCGACCTTTTACCTTCTCTATTATGCTCATAATCCCCTGCCCTGCCCCTCCCCTGCCCTATCTAGGAATGTTTTTGTATCTGCATCCTGTCTATTCATAAATATACAATGTAACCTGACACTCTTGCCAGCTGGCTGGTCTATTCAAAATATTCTCGCCCATAACACGTGCACATGTGACGCTGTGTTACGCCATGATGAATATACGACTTCGATGAAGTAGCACAATCGACTGCGTTGTTTGTATGCAATACACCCCCTACTCGGTTTGTTCTTGGCCAAGTGGTTTCTTTTTTTTAACGATTTTATAACATAATCAGAATATTATTCATGACGGTAAAACTCTTCAAACAACTACAAGTAACATCGCTGTCATGATAACAAACAGACACAAAAACATTCTCACACATCACATGCAGGGACACGCAAAAGATTTACTTTTGAATTTATTCAGTTTGCCTAGTTTTGGTAAATCCCAGGACTCGGTAGCGGAAGAGGAAGGCCAACATTTCATGCCAATAATGGTAAGCAGGTTGCCATGCCGAGATGGCTTTCATAGAAAATCCATAAGTACGACATTACATTACTGATATAACACGAAGTAGTATGCCGCAATACTTTATCATGTAAATGTGTGCTAATAAGGTAGGTGCGTGCACGCAACGGTCTTGACCGCCGCACGCACGCTTTTCACTTGAGTGTGGCAATTTGCATACCGATGCAAATGAGATCGCCAGAGCGTGCGGCTGGTCGCTCGTCATTGGTCAGTTTCCCGACCGTTGCGAAGGTCTGAATGTCGTGAAAATTGCACTCATGTTGTCAATATTTTGCTTGTTTATAGACATAAGATATGACCAATCATTACAAAATGTACACAGATGGCAACTTTGATGTATGTATTCCCACAAAACATAAATCATTTTTAACATAGGCATCGTATTGTTGGTGAAATTCTAAGTTTAAAAATGCCTGTTCATTTCACTCTCTCAGCCCGAGTATACTCGGGACACGTCCTAAACGGGTTAAAGTGTGGTGTACCACAAGGCTCAGTTCTTGGGCCAACGCTCTTCTTGATATATATATATATATATATATATATATATATATATATATATATATATATAAACGACCTACCAAATTTAACTTCGTTTTTTAATTTTAGATTATTTGCTGAGGATTCAAATATATTTCATACATTCAATGTTGGCCAGAGGGAAGTTGACATGGAGATTATCAATCTGCATTTAGGGAAACTTAAAGACTGGTGTAATTTTCATAAAGTGAAATTAATTTAAAAAAGACAAATTATATGATTATAAAAAGTAAAAAATGGGAAGTTACTGTAAAAGGAACAATGAAGCTATCAGATAATGTCATAAGTAGAGTGAATGAGGCATCTTTTGTTGGAATATGCATTGATAGTCATTTGACTTGGAAAAGTCACATACAAGCTGTAAATAAATGTGTAAGACGGAAGGTTGGTATTCTTTTTAAATTACGACACAGTGTCCCCCAACACACACTTATTCTCCTGTACAAATCCTTTATCCAGTCCAACATTACATATGTGACCGTGCACCTCAAAACGAACATAAAGTCGCACACACTGATTTTGCGCGAGAACTGAAAATAAGTGAAATGGGTCAACCTAGCCGAACTTGACTTTTTCATATTTTCTGAAAGAGCGGGTCTTCACTTACATTATGCTAAAATTTGGTATCATAAAACGGGCAGGAAAGTGTGTTTTTTAGCAGTTTATCTCGAACATTTTTGGTAGAATAGTGTGATTAAGTGTGTCTTTAGAATCCCTTTTTCATTTCTGAAAAACCTTGTCCACACTCTTCACTTTCAACTCTAATAACTTTTGAAAGGATAGTGCTACTGCTTTGAAAGTTGGCATTAATTATGGACTTAATGTGTTAATGAGGCATGCTTAATTTCAGTTTAATCTGATAATCCCTTCATTGTTGTTACTCTGGTGGTTTACTTGTTGTTTTTTGTCCCATTCATCGCACAGCCAGCACGGTTTGGTAAAGATTAAGCGCTTGAATAGACACTGTACTTCAGAGCCTCTTTTCTCAGTTCACACTTTTCCTGAGTTTGTGCTTTCTTTCCAATATTTAGATAGGTTAGGAGAGTCCATTTGATTTGAGTTATACATCATTTTAAAGCTTAAAGTCTGCTCTTTTAGAATATGGTCTTAACTAAAAATTCATGTCTGGCGACTTTTTGTTTGTTTTGACGTGCAGTGTCACATATGGAATTGAAGTGTGGGGGAGTACATGCAAATCTTATTTAAACGGCCTTCGTCTTAGTCAGAAAATGGCCATGCGAGCTATCACTTTCAGTCCACTCAGAACACCTTCTGATCCCCTATTTCAAACACTGGGTTTAATGGACGTATTTGAACTGCATAAACTTTACATCTGTACATTTATGTTTGATTTATCAAAGGGAAATATGCCACATGATCTAGTAGAATATTGTCAAAATATCCAACATTCTTATTCAACAAGGGGCAAAAGAGAAGGCTTGCTTTATCTACCAAAATGTAAAACTATGTATGGTCAACTCTCACGTTTTATATAGGAGTGAAATTGTGGAATGCTTTGCCAATAAAAAAATAAAAAAAAATTAAGGAGCATTAATACCAGGAAAAATGTCCGAAGTAATTTATCTTTAGTGTTTTTAATTCTACAAACAAAGGATCTGAATGGTCCCGATAACCTGAATTGGTGCATATACGTATAGCTTTCTTTTGTAAAAGCAATATACTGTCAATTTGACTTTTTGCAGTTGCCCGAACAATGTTACAATATGATATGTTCGATAATATCAACGAATTATAAAGCGTAGAAATATTCTTTGGGACATACTACCTAAGCTTACAGAGTATACCAACATTACGAGACACTTTATGTGAAATGTATTGCACATGAGCATTCCATTGTATATTTTCATTTATATATATTCCAAGAAATTTGACTCTTTCTTTCTAGAGGTTGGTACCAAAACTGAGGCTTAATATCCAATATTCACACAAATATTTCAGTAATATGATTTTATTTTTGTCACTGCAAGCAGCAAGCAATCAGAAAGATCCCAGACTACACCAAAGAAGAAAATGAATGTCAAGTACAAGAATGTGAAAGGTGAGGGACTTGCCAATATACAAGTAGTCAATGTTCTGAGCTATAAGGTAATTAACCTACTTTCTTCAACATTACAATAGATCTGCCTTAGTTGATGACACTGAAGCATTTTAGGTATTTGTTTTATAGAGGAACTCTGTATTCCATTATGCTTCAAGAATGGATGACATCCACAGCATGCAGCATTTTCCTTGTTTGAGCTGCCATGTATTCACCACAGTCCATTGACTGTCTAGATAAAATTGTCTAGACAAATTCGGTAGCAAGTCTCATGGAGGAATAGCGATATGGTACAGGTAAGTATGGGGGCATCCCACGAGACCGACACCCACGAGTCATACGGTCCACGAGACCGACATCAATAATAGGTCCATGAGCCATACAGCCCACGAGTTATACGGCTCAGGAGTCATACAGCCCATGAGTTCGACGCTACCCACAAAAGGCTCATGAGACCGACACTAAGCAAACATAGCCCACGAGACCGACACTAAGCAATAAAGGCTCATGAGACCGACAATAAGCTAAAAAGGCTCACGAGACCGACACTAAGTAAAGAAAGCCCACGAGACCGACAGTAGGCAAAGAAGGCCCACGAGACCGACAGGATAAACAGCGCCATCTACATGTCAATCACCTGTACAGGGTGTTCCATGAACGGAAAAATAACATACTGGCGGGTGTAATTTCGTAACGCTATCAATTGAAAGATGGTGACCATCTACATAATTATGAACGTCATCAAATATGTATTTCTACATACTTCTGGGGAGGGGGGGGGGGGGGGCAAGTGTGTCAGGGAGCGACATTGTTATCAAGTAGAAAAATTGAATTGTATTCTTCATGCCCCCGCTCCCCGCCCAAAAAAAAAAAAAAATAGAAGAATTAGTATTCTTCATCCCCCCAAAAAAGAGACAAAAACACAAATGAATTTAACAGAGGACTATAACGATGTATGAATTGATTTTAGGGCATTGATAATGCCATCGTGCTATTTTTAATAGGCTTTCCCAGTTTTTAGCTAGAAAATGGACAAGACATAAATTTTGCCTCTTCTCTTTCCCGATTCACTAGTTACTTATTCTATTTTAGATATTCTACCCTCCTGCTTTGACGTTTTGCAGTAAGATCTATTTGAAATTTTCTCTGTAACTATGATGTAATTCTACTGATTAAAACGTTTTATGTCGCAGGGATTCACGTCAGTTTTGTGGCTTGTGTTATTCTCCTCCGAACAGTACATTTTATCGTGAAATACAACAGCTGTTTTCATGGATGCATCTGGTTTTTTCCGAATCCCTAACGCTACCTTAATAGACGATTATGTTATTTTTTTTATTTTTAATTGATACTAAATCAACACCCTCGCAGGTTTATTATAGAAAGATCTGTTACACACTTTTACTGTACTTTGTTCATTTTTTTTCACAAACACACACCCATGCAAATACAATTAAAGATCCTGATTATTTCGGGGGGGGGGGGAACTGATGGGGTAACACCCTGCCGGAGATGGCAACTCTTCTTTCCCATCATTCTTCCTATGCTATTATACTTTCATACGTTGCAATCCCAACCCACCCTTCCTCAAAGTATTTTTATTGATGATATAAACATTGCTGAGAAACATTCAACCAAGTTCCTAGGAGTGACCCTAGATAGCAATCTATCTTGGAATACTCATGTTCAAAATATTACTACAGCAATATCTAAAGCAACTGGTGTTTTAAGAAGAATAAAATATTTAATCAATGATCAAACTTTAATTATGTTATACAATACTTTATTTTTACCATATGTAATGTACTGTAATATTGTATGGGGCAACAGTAGCAAAACAAAATTGAATACAATTTTTCTTCTCCAGAAAAAGGCTCTTCGTATATGCACACATTCAAATTTTTTGGCTCACACTGATCCCATATTTTATCGCCTAAAAACTTTGAAAGCCCATGATATACATCTATACCTAACTGCCATATTTATGTATAAACACACTCGAAATTTATTACCATTTTTTCATAATACCCTGGTAACCAATGACCATATTCATTTATACCCTACTCGTCGTTCCCATGATTTTCATTTAGTAATCCGAAGCTTTTACTTGCTCAAAAGTCAATTAGACATCAAGGTCCGGATACATGGAACACTCTTCCTGAGGAGTTGAAACAGTGTGCCTCCTTGTTTTCATTTAAAGCAAACTTAAAGAAGTATATTTTATTACAGTATACTTCAAATACGAACTAAAAACAAACAAATCATACAATTAATGTTGGTCTCCCGATAGCAACAACGCATATCGTCCCCTCTTTCAGTAAACCAATTTTATTATTTGAAATTCCAGCCTATCTGCCATTGTGCACCTTCAAGCACCTGCACACACATTCACCACCACCACCATCACACACTAGAGTTTATTTTCCCCTGCTACTTTCGCAGCAGAATTTATATCGTTACGAATCTAGTACGTCCTTATCTTTTCCTCGGGCCGGCCATCTTTTCAAGCAATGCTTATAATGGCGGCCCTCTGCATAATCGTTTCTTAACTATAAATGCTATTCTTATCACTGCTGCATAGACATGCATATTGTATATTATATTTCTTTCATATCGTTGTTTATGCAAGTCAAAAGACTGTGTTAAATTTATTTTATATATTTCCTACATGTTCATGATTATGTACTTACATGTATCGTGCTTTATGCAAGTCAAACGACTCTGCGTTGAATTTACTTTGTATACTTCCTGCATCCTCATGATTATGTAACTTATGTATATTGATTTGCAGAAAATAAAGTATCTATCTATTTATCTATCTATCAGAACACCCTATACAATTTATTGGTCTATAGCTGGCGCTGTTCATCCTGTCGGTCTCGTGGGCCTTCTTTGCTTAGTGTCGGTCTGGTGAACCTCTTTTGCGTAATGTCGGTCTCGTGAGCCTTGTATGCGTAGCGTCGGTCTCGTGGACCTTTTAAGTGTAGTGTCGGTCTCGTGGGCTTTGTTTGCTTACTGTCGGTCTCATGAGCCTTTTGTGCGTAGTGTCGGTCTTGTGAGCCGTATAACTCCTGGGCTCATTTTACTTGATGTCGAACTCGTGGGCTTTATTTACTCAGTGTCGAACTCGTGGGCTGTATAACTGGTGGGCTGTATAACTTGTGAGCTGTATGACTCGTGGGCTGTATGACTCGTGAGCTGTATAACTTGTGGGCTGTATGACTCGTGGGTGTCGGTCTCGTGACGTGCACCCACCAGTATGGCTACTTAGTATATCTGATTTTCATTGATTGTCCACATGTACTATAGACCTATAAGGAGAATCATACATTTTGGTATAGGCATACCAGTCGCCATAGCGATGAAATAGCCTGTCTTCAGAATGAAGGCGAGGAATTGAATAACCAATATGAAAAAAGTGATATTTTATCATACTATCTGTTTAACTGTCTCTCATCAATACCAGACATACAAGAAGAACAATCGGTTCCCTTCCCATCTCCTCCAAAACCATGCAGGTAGGCTTGTGTTTCCATGGTAATTTGTTTTTCAAATATGCCTCAGGAAAATACTTGCACATCATGCCTAATCAAGCATTTTTTTTTTTTGGGGGGGGGCAGAGATGTATATTCAGGGTGAACCAAAAAGAACGGAACGCCTTAGATCTTTAATTTCAGCAATATCGTTGCAAGTATGTCATTGTTATGCATACTATTGGAAAGGCCATTCTTTTTCCAACAGAATGACACCAAATTCTTTAATTTTGGTTAATGCGTTATGATTTTAGGACCATTTTTGTCAACCCTTGCAATTTTCAAAATGTGATCATTTTGCACTCTCAGAGATACCGAAACCAGCGAGAGTTCGGCTTGCCATAGAACCAGTAGCGTTCACAATGTGTTGAATGTGGGGCGGAAAGTGTTCGTTCTAATATCATTGTGAATACACCGAACTAAAAACACAGTGGAATGCGTGTCCCTATTCCCAACATACACGAGACCGTGCAGCCAAATTACCATGTTGCGTCGCCATCTTTCTAGGGCAAATTTTCCTTATATGGAGTGCACGCTTAGGCGCGGTCAGACTGGGCCATTGGTACGCGCGCAAGCAAGAGTGCGCCGTCCGGTGGCTAGTGATTATGACGTAATAATGCACGTTTGTACATGACAATGGCCTTGCGCTTCGGAGACACCGCCCGCAAACAGATCGAGAAGTTTGGCGGGAAGTTTCGTTGGAAGTTTGCGGTCACACTAGCAAAACTTCGAGATCTTAAAGATCGCGATCTTAAACTTCTCGATCTTTTGTCAGTCTGACAAAGTCGATAAAAAGGGTCCAGAGCTCGACGAAGTCATGTTTGCATAGGTGCTGTGTGTAGGCTGTGTGGCGGCTATGCGGAGGACTCAAATTAGTTCTTTTAACATGTTTAGGGCGGTTTTTTTTTCTTGCTGTTGAATTTCTAGATTGCTTTATTAAATCAAGAATTACATGCACCGTAAATAAATTAAGTTCTTCATTAATGAACACTTTAATTTAGGCATAATACTAGTACTCGCCAGTAAAAGAAGTTAGGCCCAAAGTTTCAGTTGCTCATGAAAAGCAGGCAAGATCCTGCGTCTGTCTTATTGCTTCATATCATCGGTGCTTCCACTTTTCAAGGTCATTCCTCCTGAAATGACAGCTACAAACTGCTGGAATTTACAAAAATATCCTGGATTTTTTCATACAGGCTACACTAATGTGATAATACTCTTACCATGGCAACATCACATCTTGTTCAACAATGATGAGATATGAAGTTTGTGCATGTCGATCTGCACTATGGACCTATAGTGGTCGCATGTGCCAAATTTCAACGTTAATGTTCAAAGGCTGAGGGAGTTACCTGAATCCACAATATTTTTGTATGCTTTTAGTGAAAAATGTTGCAACCATGGCAACGCATTACTGACGAATGATTAAGTTTGCACATCTACGTACCATAGTGGTCACGTGTGCCAAGTTTCAAGCCATATGCTAAGACTGAGGGAGTTAACTGAATTCACAATATTTTTGTATGATTTTCATTCAAAATATGATGTTACCATAGCAACGCATTGCACAACAAGGGCAAAAAATATGCAAATACACAATTATGCAAATCTACGTATCATAGTGGTCACATGCGCTTTTAATTTCAAGCTAAATGCATAAAAACTAAAGGACTTATGTCAATCCACACATTTAAATGTATAATTGGTAAAAAAAAAAAAAAAAATGTTTTTGCCATAACAACAGATTTATTCATACACACATCAAAGAGGTCTTGAATAACTATGCCTTACATTGATCGCATTTCCCCAAATTTAAACCGAGTTGCTGCAACACTGAGTGTATTTCGATCCACAACATTTTATAAGATTTTCATAAAAAATCTCCCGTTTCCATGGCAACGATTTGTGCACTATTGATGAAAAAGGTGTTTTGCATATTTGCTTGTGATAGCGGTCACACATGCCAAATTTGGTGTTAATTACTAAAAAAAAATTGAAAAGTATCTTCGATCCACAAGTTTTTACAAAAATTTGCCGTTGCCATGACAACGCATTATGCGATATTACTTAAAAGGCATCTTGCATATCCATCTTTGATAGCGGTCACACATGCCAAATTTGGGGTCAATCTATTGCTAAAAAAATGAGAGTGGTTGGATCCACATGATTTTGCAACGGACAACCGACGGACCGACCGACCTGCTTGAGCTTGCACTCCGTAATTTATAAGGAAAAATTGCCCTAGAAAAATGGCGGTGGTCACGTGAGTTAAACAAGTTTTGGTGGCTGCGTATTTCCTGGGTGAACACGCATTCCACTATCTTTGTGTGAATAATGTGAATTTCATTGTGAATACCATTGTGAATGCTACTGGTTCTATGGCAGGCCGAATTCTCGCTGGTTTCGGTATCTCTGAGAGTGCAAAATGATCACATTTTGAAAATTGAAAGGGTTGACAAAAATGGTCCTAAAATCATAACACATGAACCAAAATTAAAGAACTTGGTGTCATTCTATTGGAAAAAGCATGGCCCTTCAAACAGTGTGCAACATAATGACAAATTTGCAACAATATTGCTGAAATTAAAGATCTTAGGTGTTCCGTTCTTTCTGGGCCACCCTGTATAGTTACACAGTTGTACAGAATTTCCATTGAAACGATGCTGTATCTTTAAACATTATTATGATAATAAAATCCTTATCAATCTTCTATTGAAATTCAGTGATTCCCCTAAAAATAGTTCATCTTTAATATCCAATTTGCAATATTATCTGTTTTTGCCAAGGGTAGGAAAAAAGTGTTTCCGAGATAGTCACAATCATTTTCTAGGACCTATTTACATCATCCATTAACCTGTAATCCTAAGCAACGAACTAGAAAATATTTTTCCGTAAGTATTTTGAATCAACTGCCATGAAATTAGTTCTTGAGCACAGCCTGAAATAACAAAATTCTTTGGATAATACAGCATTAAAAAAAAAAAAAACACTTTCATAAGAGAGAGAGAGAGCATAAACCTTACTATACCAATGCAGTTTTACTTTTTACTATTTTTGTTTTTATTTTTGCTCTAGAGGTTGGTACCAAAAACTGAGGCTTAATATCCAATATTCACACAAATATTTCAGTGATATGCTTTTATTTTTGTCACTGCAAGCAGCAAGCAACCAGAAAGATCCAAGACTACACCAAAGAAGAAAATGAATGTCAAGTACAAGAATGTGAAAGGTGAGGGACTTACCAATATAATAGTAGTCAATGTTCTGAGCTATGAGGTAATTAGCCTACTTTCTTCAACATTACAATAGATCTGCCTTAGTTGATGACACTGAAGCAGTTTAGGTATTTGGTTCATAGAGGAACTCTGTATTCCATTATGCTTCAAGAATGGATGACATCCCAATATATCACAGCAGGCAGCATTTTCCTTGTTTGAGCTAGCATGTATTCACCACGGTCCATTGACTGTCTAGATAAATCAAGAAAATTCACACATTCTGTAGCAAGTCTCATGGAGGAATAGCGATATGGTATAGGTAAGTATGGCTACTTAGTATATTTGATTTTCACTGATTGTCCACAATACGGAATTCGGGGAAGGGCACTAGAATGATTTACTGATTATTCAACAAACAGAAAACAATTTGTAAGTATCCACGGTCACGACTCCCAACCAAAACTGATTTCTTGTGGTGTTCCACAGGGTTCCTTGTTAGGCCCACTTCTCTTTATTTTATATATCAACGATATCCAGAACTTCTCTAAGATTCTTTCCTTTGTTTGTTTTGCAGATGGTACAAATTTGTTCTTCTCTCATCAAAATCCTGATGCGCTTATAAACATAATAAATAAAGAACTTGTTTCTGTTCAATCTGGGATTTTTGCGAACAAATTATCCTTAAACATTGATAAAACTCAGTATATGTTATTCAGTAATTCGCCACCTGTGTTACCTCTGTCTGTCAAGATAAACAACATTGATCTGTAACAGGTCAACAGTACAAAATTTTGGGGTCTTTATAACGATAGTGATTTATCTTGGAGAACCCATGTTAACTATGTAAGCAGAATTATTGCTAGAAATACCGGAGTTCTTAACAAAATTAGCTATTATTTTCCATGTAATATTCTACAGAGCATATATTCAACTTTGATATCTCCCTATCTCAACTAAGGGATTCTGGCGTGGGGAAATGCTTCTAAAAACCTTATAGATTCGTTATTTCTTGTACAAAAACGCGCTGTTAGAATTGAAGGGGTCGGTGCAATATAGTGCTAACCCACACTTTTGTCAAAATTGAGTTACATGCATTTTCAAAATCCTTATCCTTCACTCTAACCTCCGTGAAAACATCAAATTTGAATTCATCCAATAAGATTGTAAAAATGCATGAATTCATGTTTTATTAATGTACAATGTATGGACTTTCCAAACACTCAACAGCGATTATCTCAAAATGACTATTGTGTGGGTTAGCACTATATTGCACCGACCCCTTCAATTGTTAACCACACTGGATATTTATCCCACACGGACGAACTTTTTGTTAGTAACACAATTTTGAAAATTCCCGAGTTATTTTATTACAATGTTGGCCTGTTTATGTTTCAATTTTCAACTGGCCAATTACCAGACGTATTTTCCCAAATGTTTACAAGAAATTATACAGTCCATGATTATCCAACTCGTCAACGTTACGCATATCACCTTCCACGTACCCGAACAATTTTCGCGAAAAAAAAAAAACAAACAAACAAACCATTATGTTCACTGGGCCCAAATATTGGAACGAACTCCCTACGGAACTTGTAAGTTGTACCACTGTAACCTCATTTAAACGAAAACTGAAGCAATATCTTCTTAGCAGCTACATTGTACGGCATGGATAGTATATAGTTCTTGTTGCTCTTTATCCTTGTCTATCCCTTATTAGTAGTCTGACGGGATCCTATAACCATGAACACTATTTTTGGTCAGTCTTTCTGTTGCGCTCTTCATGCACCTATTGTTCCACTCGGTTATCGAAATTCTCGCGCGTAACAGCTGTCGGTTACTATGGTCACACAGAATGCTTGGTTTCAGGACCCATGCTGGAATGTTACTCCTGAGCTTTATTTCCGTAGTACACGGTATTGTTTACATTCACAATAAATCTCATCATTATTCCACCTTCTACTTATGTATTTATATCATATAGTAGACTTGCTAAGGGGGTAAACGCTGCATTTTTTAGTACAAATGTCCTACTTGGCACAGATGTTCCCTAGGGCAATTGAAAAATTTTCATCTAAAGAGACATTCTGTATCTATGCAAATAAGCCTTAATTTGCATGATTTATGCAGAAATACATATAAAAATTATAAAAAAAAAATATATGTGCATCCTGCGAAAATACCTAACTTGGTAGAAGTATTCTATAGAGTAGGTGGAAACAATTCCAGCAAATATCGATTTCATACCTATGTAAATAAACATAAAATTTGCATAATTACGCAAGTTATTGTGCAAAAATCTGCATTTTTGAGAGAATTTCTAAACTATCAAGCACTGGATCTTGTGGTACAAAGTTTGAACCTGGGGTGGATGTTCCTTGGGTCAAAAATAAATGATTCATCTGAAGAGACTTGTCTCTATGCAAACATCTGTTATTTGCATAATATGCCTATCAATACCTACACATCTATAGATAATCAGAACAAACAAAAAGCCTCAAGGTGACAATGTCTTAAATCGCTTTGAACTTGATATCCAAAAACCTAACGGAATCAGACAATATTCTCACAACAACACTTTTCAGTTGCTTAATTATTGTTTCCATATTATTTAATTAACTTAGGCATTTTATGCATACATTATGTAAATAAGTACACCAGACGTGAAATTTCGAAACATTTCGGTCTTTGAAATAATTTTTGCTATCAATTTTCCCTTATTGCATAAATGCTTTGCAGGAAGGGGAAAATTAGCAATCGATAGTGACACTCAAATCTAACAGTAAGGCCTACATTATGAACAGATGCAAATTGGAACAATATTGCTTACAAAAGGACTGTTTTTCCCTTGCAAACAGTACACAACTGAGGTCATGGTTAGAAAATCATTACAAAAAAAAAAAAACACTACCATAGTGAAAGTGTGAATTCTGATTTCCATTGTATTTTGTAGGCAAGCAAACGAATAAGAGGCTTTGTACATCAAACTGATTATAAACTTGTGCAAATTATGTGGATGCAAGGATATCTGCACACATTAAGAACGTACAAGCTTGAGTTAGAAACAAAGTCTGTTTCTGGAAAAAAAAATGTTAACTCAGTATACTATGAGCTACTTTGGCATGGAAACTATAATGTTGTGAAATTTATACACAATAACATTTTGATAAGGCAATAATATACAAAATTGTCATGTGAACTATATAGGAGTTGTTGTACTTTAAGTCAAATAATGTCAGTCTCTGACTTAAGATCAGGCAATTTCAACCATAACAAAGCAGAAATAATATGTTCATAGCCATAAAAAAGTATATTCGACGGCTTTTACAATTACTAGGATGTGATTTGTCAACAGATCGTCACAGGCTACTGTTTACGAGAATCGTAAACATCATATTCTCCCTGGTTGTGATTGTTTTCCCTTGGGATAATGTAACTCCCTGGCGGTCCAAAGAATGTCATATTCCACCACATATCAGCTAATACTTGTATAGATGATCATGACCTACATGATCTTGAAGCTTTTTTCCAAAAAAAAATAATAATTATGTTAACTGGTTTAGTGTAAAGATGTCAGAGGTTAAATCAAAAGAAATACACAGGTGAAAATGTAAAAGGTAAGAATGTCAGAGGTTATACATGTGTACATCAAAAATAACTTCCATGCGACCCATACATTAAAGGTAATGATGGTGATGACTATACCATGTCACTGAATTCCACGTCATTTCCTACTTATCAAGAGGAAACAAAAACACTTCAGAGGGGACGACTTAAATTTTTTTCGATAATCAACAAAGGTATCACTGCCAGGTAGAACATGCACAAATATGTACTAAGTTTCATGATACCTTGATTCATATTCAAGATATGAAAGAAAAAGTGAAATATAGCACTTTCATCTAAGCTTTGACATTTTGGCAGGAAATTTCCCAGAGAAATCCATATCCATTAGGTAATACATGTAAATATTTCAAGAAAAATCCTACAAGCATTGCAAAAACTTGAGGGAAACAGTGAAATTCTGAGGGCCCAATTGACCTTGATCTTTGACCCCTGACCTTTAACAAATGACCCCTAAATTCCCTAGAAAATCCCTGGCAGTACCAAGTTCCATGAAGACACCTTGAACCATTTGCGAGATACAGAGAAAAAACGTGTAATTTTAGCATTTTCACCTGAACTTTGACCTATGACCTCTTGACCTGAAACTCTCCGCAGAATCTTATTTTGGTAGTACATTGTATGCAGTCACTAAGTTTGAAGAAAGTACCTTCAGACATTGCATAGATATGGGGAAAATAATGAAATTTTAGCACTGACCTTGAACTTTTTGACCTTTGACCTCTTGCCGATTTCACTTCCAACTTTCCCCATCATACGTCATCTTTGGACCAGGTTTGGTGAAATTTGTATAATCTAGTCTTGAGTTATCGCGTAAACTGACACAATTACTTAAGTCAACCTTGACCATTGACTTCTGGTACATTCGGGTATTAATATGCCCAATAGGTGGTATTCGCATAGACAAATAGTGTTTTGATATTACAAACCATTTCCCTTTGACTAAAGGAAATGCATACTACTTCCGTAGTTTTCATCATAAAATGCAGTTCTTAGACTGTAGGGAAAACTTTAAAAATAATGTTTTTATTTTACTTTCTTTAGTAATTATGTAAATTAGCTGGTAACGTTGGTTCAATTATTCAAATTCTTTTCTCATTTCGTTTCATAAAGTGGTTTTAACGGGTTATATCTATCTAGGATGAGATTTAAAGGAAGTTTCATTAAGGCTTCATTAAGGCTTTTCGTTCTCATTATCTATAGATGTGTAGGTAATGATATGCACATATATGCAAATAGCAGGTTGTTTGCATAGGGACAGTTTGTCCCTTCAGATGAATAATTTACTTTTGACCCAAGGAACATCCATCCCAGGTTCAAACTTTGTACTACAAGATCCAGTGTTTAATAGTTTCAAATTCTTTTTTCATTTTCTTCAAATAAATCATTTTCTTCAAATTCTTTTCTCATTTTGTTTCGTAAAGTGTTTCTAACGGGTTATATCTATCTAGGATGAGATTTAAAGGAAGTTTCATTAAGGCTTCATCAAGGCTTTTCGTTCTGATTATCTATAGATGTGTAGATAATGATATGCACATAAGATATGCAAATAACAGGTTGTTTGCATAGAGACAGTTTATCTCTTCAGATGAATAATTTACTTTTGACCCAAGGAACATCCATCCCAGGTTCAAACTTTGTACTACAAGATCCAGTGTTTAATAGTTTAGAAATTCTTTAAAAAATGCAGATTTTTGCACAATAACTTGCGTAATTATGCAAATTTTATGTTTATTTACATAGGTATGAAATCAATTTTTGCAGGAATTGTTTCCACATACTCTATAGAATACTTCTACCAAATTAGGTATTTCTGCTGGATGCGCATATATTTTTAAATAATTTTTATATGTATTTTTGCATAAATTATGCAAATTAAGGCTTATTTGCATAGATACAGATTGTCTCTTTAGATGAAAAATTTCCAATTGTACAGAGGAACATGTGTGCCAAATAGGACATTTGTACTATAAAATGCAGCGATCACCCCTTTTTTCGCCCTTAGCAAGCCTACTAATACAGTTACGCCATTTTCTATACTCTGCAACACACCCCTTGAATCTCTGCAATCCCAGTTGTTGTTCTACCAATGTCCTTCCTAAGTATTAGGTTATACTGCTGCAACATGTGACCCTTCTGTATTTTTATTTAGTGGCATATATTTAAGTGGATTTTTTGTTTTGTTTGTTTTAATCGGTTTCCCCAGTTATAGTTGGTCCTAAGAAAGAAACATCCGCATTTTAAAGGGACTGTACAGTACTGGTTGAGGTGGGGATTCATGTTTTGAACATTCCTAAGTGAGATAATGAAAAGCCTCTTATGAAATATGAAAGAGCATGTAATTTTAAGAAGGATTCAACGTTTATTTCATAAAAATTGGTTTTCAAATGGCTGAGATATCCAAAAAAAAAAATGCTAATAATAAAAGGCGACATGCCACAACTTTATTAGGATCTCTTTGTTTCACCTTGTTTTTGGTTATCTCAGCCATTTCAAAACCGATTTTCATCAAATAAACTTTTGATAACCATAAGAAAGGCATGCTATTTGACATCTCATACAGTAGTTTCTGAATATCTCGCAAAACATTAGAAGCTAAATCTTCACCTTGACCAGAACTGTACACACCCTTTAAACTCCCCCTAGTCTGATTACTCACGGGGCCTGCGGCTGTACAAGGTAATGCTTTTACGCAGGCCCCATCATATTTTTTTACGTATCATGACCACAGTTTAATTCGCATGCATACAGACCTTGTGTTTATACCAAATTAAACTTCTGTACATTCCGATGAAGTCTCATCTAAATTATGTTTTGTATAATTTTCGTATTTATATACTCTATTGTGAAATATGTGAGAAATATGAAAATAAATTTAAATGAAATGAAATGAAATGTACTATAGACCTATAAGGAGAATCATACATTTTGGCAGAGGCATACCAGTCGCCATAGCGACATTTCTTCTTACTCGATGAAATGATGAAATAGCCTGTCTTCAAAATAAAGGCGAGGAATTAAATAACCAATATGAAAAACGTGATATTTTATCATACTATCTGTTTAACTGTCTCTCATCAATACCAGACATACAAGAAGAACAATTGGTTCCATTCCCATCTCCTCCAAAACCATGCAGGTAGGCTTGTGTTTCCATGGTATTTTTTTTTTCAAATATGCCTCAGGAAAATACTTGCACATCATGCCTAATCAAGCATTTTTTTTTTTTTTTTGGAGGGGGGGGGGGGTCAGAGATGTATATAGTTAAACAGTTGTACAGATATTTCCCTTGAAACAATGCTGTATCTTTAAACATTATTATGATAATAAAGTCCTTATCAATCTTCTATTGAAATTTAGTGATTCCCCTAAAAATAGTTCATCTTCAATATCCAATTTGCAATATCATCTGCTTTTGCCAAGGGTAGCAAAAAAAGTGCTTCCGAGATAGTCAAAATTATTTTCTAGGACAAATTTACATCATCCATTAACCTGCAATCCAGAACTAAGCAAGGAAGTAGAAAATATTTTTTCTGTAAATATCTTGAATCAACTGCCATGGAATTAGAACTTGAGCACAGCCTGAAATGGCAAAATTCTTTGGATATTTCAGCTTAAAAAAACTTTGATAAGAGAGAGAGAGAGAGAGATAGAGAGAGAGCATAGACCTTACTATACCAATGCAGTTTTATTTTTTACTTTTTTTTTTCTTTTTGCTCTAGGTTGGTACCAAAACCGAGGCTTAATATCCAATATTCACACAAATATTTCAGTGATATGATTTTATTTTTGTCACTGCAAGCAGCAAGCAACCAGAAACATCCCAGACTACACCAAAGAAGAAAATGAATGTCAAGTACAAGAATGTGAAAGGTGAGAGACTTGCCAATATAATAGTAGTCAATGTTCTGAGCTATGAGGTAATTAGCCTACTTTCTTCAACATTACAATAGATCTGCCTTAGTTGATGACACTGAAGCATTTTAGGTATTTGGTTTATAGAGGAACTATGTATTTCATTTTGGATCAAGAATGGATGACATCCCAATATATCACAGCATGCAGCATTTGTTTGAGCTGGCATGTATTCACCACAGTCCATTGACTTTCTAGATAAATCAGGAAAATTCACACATTCTGTAGCAAGTCTCATGGATTCTTCGAAAAAAAAAGGATGAGAAACAAATACTGTTTTATCATATCATTATATTAAAAGTTTATGATGTGATTGATTTTACCAAACATTACTTTTGATTCTCCAACTTTTACCTTATGAGATCTCTATCCCGGAGTACTTTTCTTATTTACAATAATCATTTATGAAAATGTTTGAAAAAATGTGGGTTAATTATTGCCCTTCCTGAATTATGTTTAAAAACAATCTTGTTCCCTAATCACCATCAAGACTTGCTGAACTTTCTATTCCATCAGGTGAAACTCCTCTCCATTTAGCCTGTATCAAGAATGATGTGGACAGAGTGCGTCAGCTCCTGACATCTCCAGACATCGATGTCAACGCCCAGGACTATGCTGGCTGGACCCCACTTCATGAAGCATGTAACTATGGCAACATTCAATGTGTACAAGAGCTGCTCAATTTCCGTCCTGATATGTTGGCATCAGGTGAGAGGAGAAAAGGTTTTCTTTTCTTTAAGAGTCTCAATCTTATATCTCACATGATGATCATCTACGTTTATCCCAGACTTGCTAACATTACTTTCTTGACATTTATGAACAAAATGTAAGTGAAGATCCATTAAACAGAGGGGCAAAGTGCATTACATATTTTCAATGTGGGTGAGAATTGCTCATAATTATTATGAAAGTCCATGTATGAAATTTTCAATATCACAATTAACGAACATTGGCTCTATCACAGCAATTTTACTTCAAAATTGAAAAATTCTTGATATGAGAGTTGAATTAAAAAAAAAAAGAAGAAAATATCTCATTGTATATGAACTCAATTTTGCTTCACAATGACAGATATATACAATTAGTTTTAGTTCATATCTGTACGATAATGCTTATGTTTTATATGGTAGGAATTTAAGATGATTTTTTTTTTCAAGTTGAGATGTATAATAAAGCTATTTGAAGATGTTAAAAGAAGGAAATTGAAAGGAAAAATCATTTCTGTTTCAGGATCAAGTACCAGTGTCCCAAAGTTAGATCTCTATCTCAGTCCGACATGTGGTACTACTGTCCTTCATGATGCTGTCACCAACAAACATGTGGATGTTGTCAAGCTGCTAGTTGCTGCAGGAGGTGAGTGAAAGGTTGATTCAAAAATCTCTTCTTGATTTCAGGCCATGTCATATTGATACAAAATACTCTCTATTCCAATCTTCTGTATGGCACCTTAATTCTGAGGTCCTTAAATAAACGTAGTTCCTCATTTCAACTTATCACTATATGTGACCTTGCATCACAAAACCAACAAAAGGTCGCCAGGAATGGATTTTTAGTTAGGGGCAGATTCTGAAAAAGCAAAGTCTAAGCTTAAAAATGATGAATAACTTGATTCAAATGGACTCCCGTAAAAATAATTAATAAATACTGGAAAGAAAGCACACACTTTGGAAAAGTGTGAACTGGAAAAAAAAAAGGCTCTGAAGTACAGGGTCTATTCAAGCCCTTAATCTTTACCAAGCTGTGCTACCTGTGCGATGAAAGGAACAAAACACAGCATGTAAACCACTGGAGCAACAACAATGAGAAGGCATTATTAGATTAGGCTGAAATTAAGCATGTTTTTTTTTTTTTACCACATTTTGTCCATGATTAATGGTAAATTTCAAAGTTGTAGCGTTATCCTTTCAAAAGTTATTAGACTTGAAAGTGAAGAGTGTGCAACGGATTTCAAGAAATGAAAAGAGGCCTCAAGACTTTTTGTTTGTTTTGTGATGCACGGTCACATATAGTCATTCATGTTCCTTTCAAAGTGTGACAGATGTTAATAAATCGCAGTGAAAATAGGATGTTGATTTCTTTTAAACGCTGTGCAGCTACGCTGGAAAAATTTGGGGATTTCTGCAAGTGTAGTACTGTTGATTGAATGAAAATAATGCAAATCTGGGTTTCACTTTACTTGTTCCAAGCAATATGAAATAGACCCAAATGAACTGTTTCTTTGTGAGGATCATTTTTCTGCAGTGTTACCATTTTAAATTCCAATTCAACCTGCACAGAAGGGAGAGTATTTTGATCTGGATCTAATTTCTGTCCTTTACATAGGTCAGAGGTTGGTGTCAATGAAAAACTGCGAGGGAAAGACTGTCTGGGACTTCAACTTGACAGCTGACATGAGGTCTGCTTTAGAGGGAACTGGACCATCTTTGGGTCACCAAGAAAATGAAACAGGTAAAGCTTTGAGAATTTTTGTGTGAAGAAATGTCTGTTCTTCTGTGAAACAATTGAAAGCACTTCTCATCTGACTGTTTTCCTTGACTGTAGGCCTATTTGTTTGGGCTGGAAGATTGTATTAAAGTGGAAACTAAATGTGTGTAATCTGAAACCTTTACTGATATTGCTCTAGATTGCCAAAGTACATTTACAATGATCCTTATGTAGTCTGGAGAATAATCAAGTTGATATTCTGTCCTCTTGATTTAGCAAATTACAGATCTACGGCAGAATAGGCCATACTTACCTATACCATATCGCTATTCCTTTCCCTACCTGCTTTAAAACCGGCAAAGGTTCTCTCTGGCAGAGATATCAATTTATTCCCCCCCCCCCCCGTTTTGTTCACTTAATTTTAAGGTTTTATTCAGCTTTCGTCAACTAGTCCAGGCTAGGCTCCATAGAAAGTGCACCTAACCTTGTTTTTTGATATATACAATGTTTTTTGATGGTTTCTTGTCAATTCGAGGTTGCTGATTCCAAATTTGCTTGATGCCACTCGCTTAACCTTGAGCATTTTTGGCAAAACGCAAAAATCCAAAATGGCCGCCAGATATGCTAATTTGGCCATGATAATCCAAGTTATGTCAATTTTATGACCGATTATTCCATCAATCTTTTAAATTTTTGTTCTTTGAGTAATTCTCTATTTCCATATGCAAGCAAATTTTTATTTGAAGTAGGTACACTTAGTATTTTAAGCTTATTTTCTTGGATGGCCGCCACTCCTATACTCATGTACTATAATCAGAATGGCAAAAAAATTGTATAAAAATAGAAGACGAATTTGCTGTATTTCCAGTCACATGCCTACACTGTTATCAAGTTTTGGATGTACAATGCAAATCTGATGAGTGCCACTAGCAAAACAAGCAAGCAAATAAAGAAACAAACAAACAACCAGAAAAAAATTGTTTGTAGGCTTATATGTTCTTCTTAACACAAAACTTCAAAATGGATGCCACTTATCAAATATCCCTGTACAATATGAACGGCAAAATGTACTTGGAAATAAACACAATTTCTTTTTTTTTTCTGTCATGCAGCTACACCGTCTATCAATTTGGGTGCTGATTAGAAATCAGAAGGTTGTTACTAACAAAGATCTATTTCATTTGTGATTCAAACATCCCAATTTGCGACCTCAATATGGATTTTCCCTTGGAATTGGGAACCCCCCCCCCCCACCAAAACTTGAATTGACGCCAACATCAAGATAGTTTATTAGGAATTATTAGATACGAACATTTGATACTTATTTGCCTTGAGATGTTCAATATCATAATATTCACTCTGATTTACTGAAGCTGAATCTTAGATGATGACACTAGTGAAATTTCCAAATAACTGTCTTGTTCTACATTATCTAAAAGCGATATTATACAAACTTTTCAATCCTCTCTTCCGAGAAAGAACATGAGGCAGAGGAAAGTGGAAAAAAGGGACCACCTCACTTCCTCTCGTCAAATCTCTGAATTAAAAAAAAAATGCCTAAAAAGTTTTTAGTGTTAACCAAGAATATGATTTGCTTGAAAATATGAATGACAAAAGACCTTCTGTCTTATCTGTATAACAATTATGGTAGATCAGATTTACCATTGGTTCTGTGATTGCGTGATTTTTCACCCATTTGCTCAAGGCTGGTTAAAATGAAGAGTTTGTTTGCAAATACCGATAAGTCCATATTTGCCAAATGGAGATATTTGCGATTAAAGGTAAAGAAAAATAAAGAGAATAATAAGAAAATTTTTGCTTCTTTTGACCATAACTTCAAAAATGTACCTTTATATGTAATGACCAATATATCATTTCAAAGGTATTATTTTGTACTTTATTACAGAGACCGTAATTCAAAATCTTCAAAAATGGACTTATCGGTTTTTGCAAACAAACTCTTCAAATGTAACAGCATGGGCTTGTGTTTGGAGGATTACAAAGAGTTTGGTAAAGTATTGATAGTAGTATCCACCATATTTTTTTTTCAATGCTGAACAGAAAGTCAGGAAACAGAAAGTCATCACACCACAGTAGGCTTATTTTGTAACATCCAACAATGATTTTATATTTTGTCTCGGAATGCAATCACTGTGTAACTGAGTTGACGCATATGATGCTGAAAGACGCATATTATAAGAGTGAGTCAGGAGCATTGCTACTTCCATCGGGAGAAAAGTCTGTCTTACCCCACACGATTGTGGGATGCGCCTAGTTACTCCTACTGAAACAGATTTGACCTCATAAGTAGGCACCTGTTATCACTCAACATGCTCAAAATAACATCAGGGCTCCGTTTTATCAAGATAAAGTTAGCGTTGATTGTGAAATCAACGCTAACTTTATCCAACTTGAAGTCCGCTATAACTTTAAATCAACTGTAAGTTTCCGTTTTACGAAGAGACTTAATAGTCGATTATAGTTTTAGCTCATCACCATGACTTAATTATTGATTTAGTCAAAAAAAAAACAAAAAAAAAAAACACAGCACGAGGCTGGCTGCCGGTACTGTCTGCTTAAAAACAATACAATACATAAAGCAAAGCAAACAACAAAATCACGAATGTATTGTTTGCCACATAACACAGCCACTGAAGCGTAGTCTGCTAGCGCGCCGCAGTATGATTAGCACTACATAATACATCCGCTGAATTAGCAGTATGTTTGCAACAGAACCGCAAAATATGCAGTCGTTTTGCGTTGTATTGATGAAAGTAGGTCGATAGATCTAGCACATCTCGAGGAGCTCAAGGAAAATCTGCGTACGCGCGTACCGTAAAGATCCTGCATACTGCACTACACGTATGATCTCAGTATCAAAATCTAACGTTATAACAGCATTCATTGACATGGATATAAAAAACTTACAGTAACTGACTGTCCAAGGCAGGGCCGGCGCAGCCGTGGGGGCCGTGGGGGCTCGGGCCCCCCACACTTTTTGTGCACCATACAAAGGAATACATTAGGTGTCATCACTTTGGGCCCCCACACTTTTTCCAACCCGGAAGTACGTAAGTGGCACTTCAAGATCGAGATCTTGAAGTATGGCGGCGGTAAGGTTATGTGTTTTTGTCTGAAGACCTTTTTTTTTTTTTTTTTTTTTTAGAATAACACCCGGAAATGGGAGGGGAGAGAATAAGCTGAGGACTTTTTTTTTTTTGCTTGTCAGCTGAAGAAACCCGGAAGTGGACGGGGAGAGATGAGCTGAGGACCGTTTTTTTTTTTTTTTTTTTTTTTGCTTGTTACCTCATGAAACCCGGAAGTGGGCCCCCACACTACTATTTGAAAACACTGCGCCGGCCCTGCAAGGTACTAGGTGAAGGTCGTGTATGCATTGTTTCAATTCTTCTGCGTTTACGTGTAGAATTATGGAAACTTGTGAGAGTGTGGTGACTACAGTAGCTTGTTTTTACCTCTACGGCACAGATCTTCGTTGTAAAGAATAGATCGCGAGTCTACATGTCGAAATTCTAGACCTAGTAGACGCCGCTAGTCATGCAGTGTTACGGTAAGTACAAACGACTCGCTGTAACGTTACTTAGGCCTAACGTTAGGCCTATTCACTGGTTAGATCTTAACTCTTAATGTGACAGGCCCCAAACCCCTAACGTTCCAGAGGCTTTTACCTATTGCCAGAACGTTTCGAAACTGGACTGACAATGAAATTTAAAACCGCCATATCTCTGAAACTATTGACTGTTTTGAATTGAGTTCTACACAATATATATCAAGAAATGTTTGTTCTTTCGTGCCATGTAGTCAGTATGCCATAATATCTATCTGAACCTGAAATATTGCAGAAATAATTGATACATCAAAAAAAAAAATATTAGAATTTTTTGTGTTGTATGGAAAAAAAGAGTCAGTCGTGTTTTTTCTTCCATAGAACGCTCACTTGACTCTGTGAGAAAGTTTTAGAACATCTCCTCTTTAAAATTATAACAAAATTTTCTTCTAGAATTGTATGATTCCAACAATACTATAGCAGTTTATTTTTGTCTTAGCAATTTCTCTTTCTGCCTCAGTAATTCATTCCCGAATCTGAGTCCTTTAGTCCCAGATCCTGTATTTGAATATAAAGTAATTGTCCCGGGCCCTGGAAGGCGTGTCTGTTGTCCACTTGAGAAGGAAGAGCCAACTAATCCTTCTTTTGTCTAAGCGGACTGCGGGTGGGGGTACTCTATTGAAATCGGGAGGTCTTTGTCCGAGCGCAATTCCTATGCTAGCGTGGGGACGATTAGTGATGTTCACCAAAACAAAAGGATGAAAGACTTGACCGACAAAGGAAAGCTGACCCTCTTTGAGGGACAAAATCAAAGCAGCTTCCCGCAGGACAGCATCCAAGCGGAACAATGCGACTGGAACCGCATAGACAATACACGCAGATTCAATAGTATACACACGTGTGGTTTACCAATGAGACTTTTCATCTATACACATCTCGCAAAGGGTGCGCTCGCTGCGGATTTTCCCGACGCGAAAAAAAAAATACATCTAGCTGAAAAGTCTTGTATTTACTCAAAATTTTCCAATGTAAGCATGCTCATATTTTTAGTGGAAACGATGACTGTGCTAATCAGCTACCACTACATATCATTGGCAGTTTCTTTGTGCAACATATTACGGTACCACAAGAACTTAAATGATCAATGCTTTTCTCGCTCTTGTTAGTCGCCGATCGGCGACCAGATGGCACGTTAAGAGTTAAGTTACAGTACTGTACTGTCGTACTCGGTGCTATAGAATTAAACTCTTTATTTTCTGTATGAACTCTTAATTAGTATCTATTGACGAGCTAGCTCTACGTAGGCCTACGCACGTCAGAAATCACTGGTTTCCTCGCATGATGGGTTCTTTGGCAAGATATGCATTGCGCACTGACGCGGTTC
The DNA here is from genome assembly GCF_964275005.1 of Diadema setosum. NCBI lineage: Eukaryota > Metazoa > Echinodermata > Echinoidea > Diadematoida > Diadematidae > Diadema > Diadema setosum. The sequence continues at coordinate 354,994 of NC_092699.1, forward strand.
CATTTACTCTGTTACTGTACTTAATTGCCCTTGCTGGCGATGGCTTGATTGGCGGGCGGGTGGGCCGAGGCGCCGGGCGCGCTTGCTGGGATTGAGACTTCTGTCTAGGGTGTTTGCGTGCAGCAGTCGCGTAAAGCAATGCAAGGAAAAGACCATAATTACAGGAAAGAAACGCAACTAAATGTTAGAGAAAGTGAGCAGTTAACAGACAAACATTTGTGACAACACCCCAGCTAGATAAGGAAAGTGTGACAGTCATCTTTCTTCTGTAAATTGCCTTACATTTGAGTCTACCTATACTCTCTCTACTTAGAGTTAATATTTTATCAACTGTAAAGTTATCATGGATTTGGAGCGGTTGAGAAAACTTATATGTTGATTTGGGAGGACGTTGGAGTTGATTTCAACTCTGGGTCTCTTGATAAAACGGGCTTGAAGTTTATTTGGAAGTTAATCATGGATTAAGTGGACTTAGAGTTGATCTGGTCCCTGTTTTGTCAAGATAAAGTTAGCGTTGATTTTTAAATCAACGCTAACTTTTTCCAACTTGAAGTCCGCTTAACTTTAAATCAACTGTAAGTTTCCGTTTTACGAAGAGACTTAATAGTCGGTTATAGTTATAGCTCATCACCATGACTTAATTATTGATTAAGTCAAAACAAAAAACACAGGACGAGGCTGGTTTCCGGTACTGTCTGCTTAAAAACAATGCAATACATAAAGCAAAACAAACAACAAAATCACGTTACAAAGCCACGGAAGCGTAGTCTGCTGGTGCGCCGCAGTATGATTAGCGCTACAGCCGCTGAATTACTCTAGTAGCAGTATGTTTGCAACAGAACCGCAAAATATGCAGTTGTTTTGCGTTGTATTGACGAAAAGTAGGTCGATAGATCTAGCACGTCTCGAGCTCAACGAAAATCTGCGTGTACACGCGCGTACCGTGGAGATCCCGCACACTGCACTTCGTAAGATCTCAGTCGCAGCATTCATTGACATGGATATAAAAAAAACCTACAGTAACTGACTGTCCAAGGTGAAGGTCGTGTAGGCCTTTGCATTGTTTCAAGGCTTGTGTGTTTACGTGTAGGATTATGGAAACTTGTGAGAGTGTGATGACTACAGTAGCTTGTTTTTACCTCTACGGCGCAGATCGGCGTTGTAAAGAATAGACCGCGAGTCTACATGTCGAAATTCTAGACCTAGTAGACGCCGCTAGTCATGCAGTGAATACGGTAAGTACAAACGACTCGCTGTGTAACGTTACTTACGTCTTAGGCCCATTAACTCTTTATGTGCCATGGTGGAAACCCCCTGTGTGCCACGTTATTCTGAGACACGAAGGTAGTCATGCTTTGAGAAAGAATTATGTTTTCCCGATTAAATAACTTCTACAAATTTCTGTTAAGATGGGCATGATAGTAGGCAAAGTCAAAAAGGAATGCCAAGCTTTGTTACGATATAAATTGATGGACGGATCTATTTTCATTTCTTCTTTTGCATGACCAGTTTCTACATTACTGTATAGGCATGACTTTTGCACATAAAACATTGACAGAAACTAATAATGTACAAGCAAATCTAGTTGGGAACATCGCCTGATAGTCGACCACCACATAAAATGCAAGTCGTATATGAGAGGAACAAAAGCACGAGAAACGCTTTCATGGTACCACGGGATTAGCAGTAATTAGCGGTTTATCGATCGGTCTTGGCGGCTTTGTTTGTTGAGCAGAATATGCGAAGTTGGCACGCCGTCGACTGAGCCGGACGTGCGAACGTGGCACATAAAGAGTTAAACGTTAGTTAGGCCTATTCACTGGTTAGATCTTAAGTTACTGTCGTACTCGGTGCTATAGAATTAAACTCTTTATTTTCTGTATAGGCCTACTGAACTCTTAATTAGTATCTATTGACGAACTAGCTCTACGTAGGCCTACGCACGTCAGAAATCACTGGTTTCCTCGCATATGGGTTCTGTGGCAAGATATGCATTGCACACAGACGCGGTTCCATTTACTCGGTTACCCGTACTTTAAATTGCCCTTGCTGGCGATGGCTTGATTGGCGGGCCGAGGCACCGGGCGCGCAGGCTGGGATTGAGACTGCTGTCTAGGGTGTTTGCGTGCAGCAGTCGCGTAAGCAATGCGTGCCGATCGTGAATTTCATGCAAGGAAAAGACCATAATTACATGAAAGAAACGCAACTAAATGTTAGAGAAAGTGAGCAGTTAACAGATAAACATTTGTGACAAGACCCCAGCTAGACTAGGAAAGTGTGACGGTCATCTTTCTTCTGTAAATTGCCTTACAATTGAGTCTACCTAACTGTCTCTACTTAGAGTTGATATTTTATCAACTGTAAAGTTATCATGGATTTGGAGCGGTTGAGAAAACTTATAATTGATTTGGGAGGAAGCTAGAGTTGAAAGGCTGGAGTTGATTTCAACTCTGGGTGTCTTGATAAAACGGACTTCAAGTGGATTTGGAAGTTAATCATAGATTAAGTGGACTTAGAGTTAATATGAGAGGTTAATCATAGATTATCTTGACTTAACGTTAAATTTATCTTTTGATAAAACGGGGCCCTGAGAGGTTAATCATATTATCTTGACTTAACGTTAGATTTATCTTTTGATAAAACGGGGCCCAGATAATCTTTATTTTGTGCTTACTACTGTAAAATTGAGACATTTTTGTGTCTGGAGATGAGTACTTTGCTCACACCTTTCCTTCAGTGATGAATTACGGAATATTTACCAACGTTTATACAATGCAGGTGATTCATGATGGATATACATGTAAGGGAATGCGTCCAAAGGGAGGGGCTTGTTTTATACCTGTTTGCCTCCACCTGCTGATGCTGCCCAGCCCTCTCGCGACCGCGACCCCAGCAATTCTGCAATTGCCTTACAAGGTACGTAGGGGCCACTGGGTGATCTTGCCATAGAGACAGGGTGAAGCCATGGGGACTTGCTTGAGCACTCCTTTACAGAAGATCCAAAGCCCAACCTTACCAGCAACAATCCACAGAGCTATCTGACAATAGGCATGCTGACATTGTTGCCTAAATGCAGTCATGATGGTAGGTGAAAGGCTTCACTGTTCTCGAGGTAGATGGATTTTACCATCGATTTTCTCGGAGTGAATGTGTTTGCGCATGATGTCAAGGGAGCCTCTAAGTTCTGATTAAGTGCCGCCTCATTCTGAAAGCAGTGCTAAAACAACTTCTTACTGCTTGTCATTAATCTTCAGCACTTGCAGATTCAGGATTGCGCAGACCAGCTGTGTAAGGACTCTGAATGATGGCCTCCTCCATGGTGGCTGCAAACTAACTCCACTCCTTTAACATGGTGACATGACAATCTCTTCATGTAGGAAGTTTGCTCGTGCAGATGATCTTGCCCTTACTTCTCATAGAAGGTCCTTGGATGACATCAGCCGAGTACTGACCCATCTCAAGACAACAGAGGAGTACTTCACCTTCTGAAGACTTTGCCCCAACCTTTACAAGATTACCATCAGGCCCATGCCTTCCATCTTTAATAGCAACCATCTTGCCAACGCTATGTTCAAGGTAGCCTTCTGTGGCAAGCCTTCCAAGCGCTGGCTAAGGAAGTCCACCCTCCTTCACTGCCACTCGATCACTCTCCATCCTTACGCTGGAAGGAAAGGATGACATGTGTCACCAGTGCCGTCTACGCATACCCTGACCTTCCAATCACGATAACCTGGGGGGGGGGGCATTTCATGAAGCGTTTTGTTTGACAAATTTGTCTGACAAATTTGCTCTCAGCCAATCAGATGCAAGGATTTTAGTAGCTTACAACAGTTTGTACAAAGCAAACAAAAAAAGTATCTGACAAAACGCTTCATGAAATGCCCCCCTGAACAGCCTGCCATCAATGCGTCTGAAATCCCACAAGCCAACCTAGATTTCCCTCCAGTAACTTGAAAGCTTTGACCCCAAAACTGGATGGTGCAGATGCTGGTCTGATGCCATCTCTGATACCACCCAAGTTACCTCCAATACTGCCTCTGGCAACAAAGCCATAGGGCTTCAACGGGTGGTGAAGCAAGTCTTCATGTCTTTACCCTGTTTCTATGGCAAATAATTACCCTCTGACCCTGAGGAAGTGCTGAACATCATCAGATGTGGTTGCAATTAAGGCAATCGCAGGAATGATATGCATCTTTAGCCTGAGAATCCTGCAAATTTGGGGCTGATGTCGCCTGCTGCCAAACATCCAATTAACTCTTTATGTGCCATAGTGGAAACCCCCTGTGTGCCACGTTATTCTGAGACACGAAGGTATAGTCATGCTTTGAGAAAGAATTCCGTTTTTCCGATTTGTATAACTTCTACAAGTTTCTGTTAAGGTGCCCTTACAAAAAAAATTGCTATGGTATACCATAAAAATACCATACAATGTATGGTACCATACCATAAATGGTATTGTATGGTATCATAGACTTATACCATTCGAATACCATATGAATACATCACAAATACCATAGCACAAATACCATATACCATACATATACCATACACATACCATAACACATGTACCATCCATATACCATACATATACCATACAAATACCATACATCTCATTTACATTTTTGGGACAAATTTATGCAAATTTATGCTACCATACATCTACCATAAAAAAATACCATACAGTTACCATATAACCACCATACACTTACCATATATTGTTAACCATACATCTACCACAGAACCACCATAAATTTACCATATAAACACCATACAGATCCAGCAAGCAGCATATACCTACCATATAACTACCACACATCTACCATATTACCACCATACACCACCACCAAAGCACCATATATCATCATATAGCTACCACAGAAACACCATATAATTACCATACAACCACCATACACCAACCAGCAAAGCACCATATACCTACCATATAACCACCATACAGCTACCACAGAAGCACCATATAGTTACCATACAACCACCATACACCATCCAGCAAAGCACCATATACCTACCATATAACTACCACAGTAGCACCATATAGTTACCATACAACCACCATACACCATCCAGCAAAGCACCATATACCTACCATATAACTACCACAGTAGCACCATGTACCTACCATATAACCACCATACACCTACCACCGAAGCACCAGATACCTACCATATAACCACCATACAGCAACCATAGAAGCACCACATATTTACCATACAACCACCATACACCATCCAGCAAAGCACCATATACCTACCATATAACCACCATACAGCTACCACAGAAGCACCATATACTTACCATACAACCACCATACACCATCCAGCAAAGCACCATATACCTACCATATAACTACCACAGTAGCACCAGATACCTACCATATAACCACCATACAGCAACCATAGAAGCACCACATATTTACCATACAACCACCATACACCATCCAGCAAAGCACCATATAACCACCATACAGCTACCACAGAAGCACCACATATTTACCATACAACCACCATACACCATACAGCAAAGCACCATATATCTACCATATAGCTACCACAGAAGCACCATATACCCACCATAAATCTACCACAAAAACATCATACATCTACCATAGGAGAACCATATATATACCATAGTGGTATCATACATGTACCATATAACCACCATACATATACCAAGAAGCACCATACACCCACCATAAATCTACCATAGCGGTATCATACATGTACCATATAACAGCCATACATCTACCATATAACCACCATATATCTATCATATAGCCACCATACATTTACCTCAGAAGCACCATATACCCACCATAAATCTACCATAGCGGTATCATACATGTACCATATAACCACCATATCCTGAAAAGCACCATATAACAGCCATACATCTACCATATAACCACCATACATCTACCATAGAAGCACTGTGTGGTAAAAGCATGGTGATTTTGTGGTAGATGTATGGTGGTTATATCCCTAATAGCAGAGACACATCTTAAAAACACCTTAAAGACGTATTTTCCTGACCAGTAAGTTGTCTTAAAGACGTCATATAACGGCGCAAATAAGACGAAAACTTGCACCAACGCGAGACGTCGTGGTGACGTCATATTTTTACGTCATTACAACGTCTTACTGGTCATGAAATGACGTATTTGAGACGTTATCAAGACCAGTAACTGACCATAATATGACGTCTTAAAGACGTAATTCTTAGCTGTCACTGGTCATGACAAGGTGTCTTTACGACCAGTTACTGACCATAATACATTGTATGACATGTTTCAAACATAATTCACACATTTAAACGGGCATGAAAAGACGTCATTAAGATGTATTTAAGACCTGTTACAAGTCATGACAAGACGCCTTTACGGCATATTTTGGACATGTTACTGGTCATGAAAAGACTTCATTAAGATGTGTTACTGGTCAGAATAAGTCGTAATACTCTGAAAACATTTTAAAATGTATAAATGTTCACAAAGATGTCTGTGTGATATCATTCCGGTGTCAATAATTGTTTTATTTTAAATTCTATTTATCATGTAAAATGAGTGGGACAGCATTAATGCATCAAAAAGACAGATTGTTCTATGGTTACAGTATATCAATGTATAATTTACAGTACTCAGTGTAATGAGCATACTTGTCTTACAACTACACCTGTCAAAACCACCTCATAAACTAACACTCAATCATTAACACAAGACAAAGACTGCAATACTGCATCAAAAAATTTAATACACACAAGTTGATTAGAAACGTATTTACATAATTCAATCATGAACACAAGAAAAACACATACATTCTATATCTTGAAAAAAGGAAAACATTTTTAAAAATACACTTTGCTGTTAACATAGCAGTTTCCAAGCACATGTATTGAAGGTCTAACTAGTATATTGCTTACTAGAATCAACTGAAAGACCTGAAAATTTACACATACAGAGTAGAATAATTTAACCACCCCCCTCAAAAAAAAAAAAAAGACCAGTATTTTCAACATTTGGATTTCAATATGCAAATTTCTTATGAATTTTAGGGAAAGTTGGAATTTCATCTAAAATCAATGAAAAATAGAACTCCTTCAGCTTTTCTGTAGAAAAAAAAAAAAATCTTCCAAATGATGTACAGTTGAACCTCCCTTATCCGGCCTCCCTTTATCTGGATCTCTCTATTATACGGACGCAATCTCACCATGATTTTTTTTTTTTTTTTATAATTACGGTAGGAAAGGGGGATTCCCAACTCCTTGACTTGAGAACTCCTACACAAACACACATAAATTACATATACTTCATACATTTCTTAATGACACATTTCTTTATAATTATTTAGGTAAATCACCCCAAGAATTTATAAAAGAAAATGATTTCATTCTTGCAAACACGAACCTCTATTTTGGGGTCTGTTACCGAGTGTAACAAGGAAAAGGTTGCAGTATACACATTACTACATGTGGTACTACAATGGGCTACATCAGTACATGTGTATGTATATGTACATGTATAAAGCATTGAGTCTCCCGTATCCGGCCAAATCCCTTATCCGGATGAGCCCCGGTCCCGACTTGTCCGGATACGAGAGGTTCAACTGTAATTGATATCCATGACACAAATTCGTACAAATTTTGCACACTTCCTATTTTCCTTTGTTTTTTGTTTTTTGTTTTTACAGAATTTTCTGCTTTTTAAAAATGAAAAGGGAAAATCTAGCCATGCTTACTTTAGACAATAATAAAATATAATTTTAAAAACTGTATACCCCCTTGCCCCCAATGTCACTGGAGGGGGGTGATTACCCACAATTTCAGAACATGAAATGGCGGTTCTCCACAAGACTGAGCATAGAATTCATGTTATTGCTGATATAGTCTGTTACTGTTTCACCTTCCAAAGCTCTGATACAAACTTCCAATTTTTGGCTTGATAAAATATCCACGTGTATCAAACATTTTGAAAGCCTCTCATAAAAAGCTCATCATATGATTGACAATCTGTAGATGTCCGAATTTTCACACTGTAACATTGGCAATTCGCCGGGGCAGCGGCTGAGCTGCTGCAAGCAAGAGCACAGAAGTGCACTCTCAACTGCTCTGTGTTGGTTGTATACCTGCTGCGATGTGGCGTGTGAGAGCCATATGACAGGCGTAGAAGTCCGCATTTCACTGACTGTATATTAGGGAGTTAAGATTGCACCTTGACATAGTCGACATGAACCGATGGCGTCATTTAAGGCTACGTTTACATGGTGCAGTGGACGACGTTCACCCGTCTGAGATGACGTGAAATTGGCGGGTTAGGAGTGAACACATCGACGTACTGTTGAGAGCGAGGCACATGTGCAGTAGCCCTTTCGTTGCAGGCAGACATGATCTCGACTCCGTCCACTAGTGCATGTTCACTGAAATCTTGAACTCCCTATTGGGAAACCACACACAAGTAGACATGCTAACTACAATAGGTTGTGGGTGTTGAATTTTGTTTCAGCCTTTTTGCAAAATTGTTTATTCCACACTGACGTAGTAATTTCCACTGGATGCTTCCTTGGAGACAAGATACAGCTAGTACAGGGTGCTGAGTAAAGCTAGCTTGTTACTTGCGAATTTTGTTACGGGGCTTGCTCTGGATCCTGAAATGACCAGTCATGTTGGGGATGCCACAGCTGGTTGCTGGACTTTAGAGTGCTGGGAAAAGAAGGGGATGTGAAATGAAGATTTGAAATACTGGTGGAACTTCATTTTGCTACTATAAATTACATCTTAGCCATATACTGAGTATCAACACAAGAGTTTTGGGTCAATTCAACATGAGTCACAAAATTAATGCTCATCTAAGTTAACATATTCATTACTCTTCTTACCCATCATTGCTAATTTTCTAGGGCAAGGTGCTAGGTAAGCATGTGCCCGCTTGCCCTGGGCAAGTCAAAGTTGGGCAAGTGTTGTGGAGCAAAGGCAAAAACTGATTGCTCAAATCAGGCAAGGAAAATTCTCAAAGTAAGGTGGATTTTTTTTTCTAAATATTCCTCAAATGCCATTATGCAGTTAATGAATTTGATCCTATCAAGGTAGGACAAACTGATCATCCAAATGGATGACTTGGTACTCTCTAGTTACTACAATCTTCACACAAAAGTATATGTTTTCATTGGCTTATACTCTTCATAATGATCTGACTTTGCAAGGAGAGGAAATTTGTGAAAACTTTTCAGATTTACCAAAACTATCTTTGTGCTTTAGAATCAGTAATGTGATAATCACCTGATTCTTCTACTGCTGATGGTTGCCTCCAACATGGAATCCACACCTAATCTGTTGCCTTTTGACACCTCCTGGTGGCTATTTCATGATTTTCTGTGCCAGAGATAAAAGTGAAAAAGGTGATCCAAATTGTGACTGAGACCACACAAGACAGTACACAAGTGCCATTCATCTACCAATATTTCTTGTGAGCAATGGAGAGTGATTCATGGGCTATGGATCACTTTCCAAGAAATATTGGAAGATGAATTAAGCTTTAGAGGCTTATATTTTTTCCCTTTCTATTCAATAAAAAAAAAACCTAACGATTCAAAGATCCATGTATTCATTAAGCAATAAAAAGCAAGTTACAGAAAACAATACATTTTCTATTACAAATATCAGTCTAAAATTCATATCTACAGTCTCTTTAAATCAAACTATAGGCACACTTTTTGGAGTATAAATGTGGGGAAAATCAAGCAAGTTGAAAGCAAGCTTCACATAACACATTTCCATCATATGAATACATTGTACATCATGTATGACCAAAAAAAAATGAATTAATCTATTCTGCACATATTTTTGTTGAATATCAATTGAACTCAAATGCTCTTTCACTGAAAATGATGTGAATCCTAGCATATTGCAAAATACAGAGTCATAAGTGCACTTATTTGCCTCTTGAGGGTCAAATCAAATGCAAATTTTGCATGTCGATTTTTATGCTTATATTACGTACTACCACGGTCATTACTGTATATGTTGTCAATAGATTTTTTTTTTTTTTTAAACATGTACAATTGTCCCTCGGGGGGGGGGGGGGGGGGGGAACTGCCACTGAAAGGTGGACACCATGCTCATTCAACAAAACATATAAAAGGTTTTTTTTTTTCACGGTCAGGCAATGCATGCGCGAACAGTGGAAAGGGTATCAAAATCACAGAAATTTTGAAAAAAGGGTTCGCTTTTCAATAGCTCGATATGTGTTCAGGGAATATATTTTACAACTCATGAAAATCTGAATACAAATACTTCATACGGTGGAAAAAATCGAAGGGTCATTACCGGTACTCATTTAGGGTCCATTTTGAAAGTTCATGAACGAGCATGGTGTCCACGTTGCAATGGCAGTTGCCCCCCCCCCCCCCCCCGCCCCCGGAATTGTAATTGATGGTGATGAATTATGGGTGCTCGTGTGGTATCATACCTGTGATGTACAAAACCCAAACAAGCCATGATGTCCAGCCTCCAGGACTCAGGGTCAGGGGCTCAGAGGGAGCATTGGTCATCATCATACATGTGCCTTTCTCATCATGAGTGGTAGGGCAGGCTGGTACATGTGTCTCGCATCAGTTCTGCCCTACGTACACGTACGAAGCTCCCATTTGTTGCCGACAAGCAGCAAGTGTACAAATGTAGTTCATGTCATGGCTCCTCCAGTCGCCCTCCATTCCTACAAGCACTTTTCATGCTCACTGCTAGCAGCCATACCTTTAAATATGAAATTAAAACAAACAAATTGACAAAAACTATTTCATTACTTCACTGGAAAGTATGAGTTTTGAAAAAAAAAAGCCACTTCCTGCATTTAAATTGCCACATCAGCAAAAGTAAATTTGTTTCATGTGCTGTATCTTTATAAAGTTGCGTGTTCTCTATAAATTTCTTAAAAGCCTCAATCAACATTGGAAGGCAGTGTCTAACATTGTTCAATCCAAAATTGTTGAATTGTACTTATCTAAAGTTTCATTATATAAATCAATGCAGATTGCAAGAATTCTTATAGAGAACCAATATTAACGAAAACATTTTGAATTAGCAATGTGACAATAGGCCTCCTCCAAAATCCAAATGCAAATTTGACAGTATTCTGCACATAAATAGTAGTAGCATTATGTTTAATTAGTATTAAATTTGCATTCAACATTTCTAGGGTGTTATGTTTCCAGTTCCTCCTTTTTATCCACGAAACATCACCACATACTTGCATGACAACAAAGTTAAAGAGAATTCATTTTTAAAATAGATTTTAATAATGAACACTATAAAGGCTTCATTTAGACAAATACATGTAGCAGGATAACACGATATATTATTTATTTTGCAATCGCAATGTCACTCATTTATCATTATCACTGACAACTGATATATGAACATGCAATCTTCTTGAGTACACACAGCCTCATACTCACAGGCTGTAACACACTAATATGCTTTGTGTTCCATATGGGCCATGGGCTCTGACCTTGTCCTTGTCTGTAAGAATTGTAACATTGTCATTGACAGTGTCAACGACAATAGATTAATTGCAGGGCTGCCAACTCTCACTCATTGAGAGTGAGACTCACTCATTTTGGTCCTTTCTCACTCTAAAACTTTATTTCATTTGCATGCATTTCTATTGATCTCACTCATTTTGACTCCGAAATTATAGCATTGGCCTATGGGAGTCTCACTCTCAAGTAGTTTCCAATGTTGGCAGCCCTGTAATTGTGACAATGAATAATATCCTGTCAGTACTATAAACCTTCGGTGAAGCCTTAATTATGTTGAACTTGGATTTCTGTTTAAGTTACACATGTTATGACTTATGTACAATGTAGTTGCAAGTTCCGTCTTTGTATTTTGTAATGCCACAGTAGATCTTGATTATTACGGCAAAATTTAGGAAGAATCTTGCAAGTCCTAACAAGCACAATCCTGTCAAGCACAGTCCTGAGCCGATTCCAGTTAGAATATTGTTTCCTTTGATTTAAGGTTGCATTTTCTTCTAACCAGCTAACGAGCTACATCGGTACTACTAGCCCGACCAGACGCTGTTTGCTACGTATGTACAGCGGCGACTGGGCTGTGTATAGTTACATCGGTACATGTATAGCCTGCATATTCAACATTGATCATTAAGTGATCTTGATCACTTAAGTCGATTATTTCTGCGTAAGCGGGCTTATAAACTTGCAGTTGCACTGTAAATTACTGCAGAATGTGATTTCATTTTGACAGAAACTGCCCCCACATCTATGTTGGTTACCAATTTAAGCACTAACTGCGACCAGCAGCCCCATACGCATAGTGTATGCATGGGGCTGCTGGTCGCAGTTAAGCACCAACACAGAAAATCATCTATGGGACTGTGGGAGTAAAAAGCATATTTGCCGAGTGCGAGTGGATGGAGAACAGGCATCAAATAAATTCTTACCGAATTTGACGTAGAATTGTTAGTTCTTTGATGAAACCGGCCTCTTCAGCGAACAGATGCTTTTATGCAGTTCACCTTTCCACTTCCAGTCTCCAAATTTGGCATTCAATCTCCGATCTTTCGAGACGTGTCCTTAGATCGCTTGCGTTGGGGACATCTAACGGTTACAATTCGAACAATGTAATGGCACTGCGCTGCGCTACATGATACCGCGCGCTGGCGGTTAACGTACGAGCTCTGCTTTTTAATTTTGGCGCGCACGGCCAGGGGATGGCATAGCGAAGGGGACTATGGCGATGGCAGGGCTCGACACTAACTTTTATTTTTGGTGGCCCGAAAATAAAATCTGGTGGCCCGAAAAAAAAAAAATCAAGAAAAACATAAATACTAAATCGGTCCTACTGAACATAGAAAATGAAATATTAAGTATTACTCAAGTGATACATGTACCCATGTCTAAAATAAATGAAGAGAAAATTCAATCATCTTACCGTTATTCTGAGTTCTAAGATTTAGCAAATAGGCTTATAGATTATTATAAAAGTTGATGCCTATTTCGGTGGTCAAAACTTACGTTTGAAACGATAGAGTGGGAGCATTTGCAGACATTTGTGAACATCCGACATCTGTTTTGGCATTATAAAGAGCTGGAAGTTACCGTTATTCATTTCTGATTGTAAAAGCAATTATCCAACATTTACTAGTATTTTAACACCATACGGAGCCGAATGTTACTATTAATTGTTGTTGTTTTTTTTTTCAAATGTAAAAGCAAAGAACTGACATTCATTTTCGCATCTTACGGAGCTGAATGTTATCCTTATTCATTTCTGAACGTGAAAGCAAACATCCCCGATTTATTGTAGCATCTAACTGAGCCGATTGATACCGTTAATCATTTCCAAATGTAAAAGCAATAATCTGTTATTCATTTTAGCATCGTACGGAGCAGAATATTACCGTTATTCATTTTAAAATTAAAAAAGCAAACATCCAACATTTGTTTTATTATCGTACGGAGCCGAATGTTATTGCTGTCCACTTCCGAAAGTGAAATGAATTACCTGACAATTTAGCATTGTACGGAGCCGAATTTTTCTGTTTTTAATTTTTGAACGTCAAGGCAGACATCAGACTTTAAAGGACAAGTTCACCTTCATAGACATGTGGGTTGAGTGAACGCAGCAATATTAGTAGAACACATTTTTGTGAGAGTTTGAGCAAAATCGGACAATCCGTTAAAAAGTTATGAATTTTTGAAGTTTCTGCTCAGTCACGGCTGGATGAAAAGAGTATACCATGGCTTGTGATGTCACATGAGTACAACGATATAAAGAAAGAATAAAGAAAATTCAACATATTCAATTTTTTTGCATAACAAAAGAGCACTCCACTTCTCTCTTTCAGAAGGCAGGGGGAATAGTTTACCCTTAACATACGTCAGCAGCAAGTCGAAGAAATGTGCACTTTATTAATAAAGTAAGGTTTTGTGAAATTCTCTTTTTATTTTCCTTATATAGTTGTACGCAATTGACATCATACACTGTAGTAGTCTTCTCTTCCAGCAGTGACTGCGCAGATACTTGAAATATTCGTAACTTTTGAACATATTGTCCAATTTTCCTCAAACTTTCACTGATGTGTTCTACTAATATTGCTGCATTCTCTCAATCCTTATGTATATGAAGGTGGACTTGTCCTTTAAATATTTTACCATCAAACGCAGCTGAAAGTTACTGTTATTCATTTCGAAATGTAGAATAGCAAATATCCGACATTCATTTTAGCATCGTATGGCGCAGAATATTACTGCTATTCACTTCCGAACGTAAGAGCAATCATCTGACATTTATTTTAGCATCTTCCTTAGCCGAATGTTATTGCTATTTACTTTCGAAAGTAAAAGCAAACATCCGACATTTATTTAATCATCATTCGGGGTTGAATATCATTGTTATTCATTTCCGAACGTCAAAGGGCAAGGGATCATTCGACATTTATTTTAGCATCTTCCGCAGCTGATCTGTTATTGCTATTTATTTCAAACCTGAACGTGAACATCCGGTATTTATTTTACTATCTACAGTGATCTATGGAGTTGAATATTATTGTTGTTCATTTCCGAACGTCAGAGCAAAATTAATATCCGACATCTATTTTAGCATCATCCGGAGCTGAATGTTGTTGCTATATACATTCGAGCATAAAAGCAAACATGAGACATTCTTATTCATCTGAACGTGAACATCCGGTATTTATTTTACTATCTATATGGAGTTGAATATCATGTTTATTCATTTCCGAACGTCAAAGGAATCATTCGACACTTACTTTAGCATCTTCTGGAGCTTAATGTTGTTGTTATTTACTTTCCAACGTAAAAGCAAACATCCGGCATTTATTTTCTCATCGTACGGAGTTGAATATTATTAGTATTCATTTCCGAACGTCAAAGCTAACATTCCACATTTATTTCATCATCTTCTGGAGCCGAATGTTATCCTTATTCATTTCCGAACGCAAAATCAAACATCCGACACTTCTTTTAGTATCATACGGAGCCGAATATTACCGTTATTCATTTCCAAAATAAAAAGCAAACATCCGGCATTTATTTTCTCATCGTACGGAGTTGAATGTTATTAGTATTCATTTCCGAACGTCAAAGCTAACATTCCACATTTATTTCATCATCTTCTAGAGCCGAATGTTATCCTTATTCATTTCCGAACGCAAAATCAAACATCCGACACTTCTTTTAGTATCATACGGAGCCGAATATTACCGTTATTCATTTCCAAAGTAAAAAGCAAACATCTGACATTCATTTTAGCATCTTACGGAGCCGATTGTTACCGCTGTCCATCTACAAAAGTAAAGGCAATTATCCGACATTTTGGTGGCCCGATTGGGCCACCAAAATCTTCATTTCTGAAATGTTGGTGGCCCGACGCGCGTTTTTGGTGGCCCCGGGCCACCGGGCCACCGGTAGTGTCGAGCTCTGGCTATGGCATGTAACAATTCTCCATTTTGACACGTATTTTAGATTTACTAAGGTTTGGTAAAAGATTTAGAGTGAAATATGTACATATACAGTAAACTTTAACCCTTTTATACAACACGTCTAGATTAGGTTAATAAATGACGTGAAATTGACGTCTTTATCTGGTTGCGGGAATGCACTAGATCTGGTCAAAAAGCGACGTAAAACTGACGTCTTAATCCCGACATGAAAGCAGGAGAAAAACACTGGTAATTTATTGGTCAATAACTGACGTAAATGTCACAGCATACTATTCTAGTTGTGCAATTCATTCGCCGTTGAAAGTCGTCATAAAGATGTCGTATATGTCGTAACACGACGTATGACCAGTTGACCTGTTTACGACCAATAAAAGACTTTTTTTTTTTGCGACGAGTGTCTGCTATCACTAAACAGTATCAGGGATGGTGAATGGTCGTCATATAGAACATAATATGGTGGTAATATGGGGTATGTATGGTCGCTATATGGTGTATGTATGGTGGTTATATAGTGTATAAATGGTAGATATATGGTACTTCTGTGGTAGATGAGTGGTGGTTATATGGTGTAGGTATCATGGCGGTCATGATGGTAGCTGTATGGTGCTTCTGGGGTAGTTTTATGTATGGTGATTATATGGTAGAAGTATGGTAGTATTTGGTAGATGTATGATACTAGTATGATATATGTATGGTGCTTATATATGGTGTATGATGGTTATATGGTAGGCATATGGTGGTATGGTTGCACCATTTACCCACATAGAAGTTATAGAACCACCATGCATATACACCATAAACACCATACATAAATCATACTTCGTTCATATAATTACCATATATCTACCATAAACCAAAACAGCTAACACAAATGACGCATTAATCTGCCACAGATATCTACCACAGTCACCATACAATGTTCCATGTTAGCACCAAATATCTACCATATAACTACAATGCATCTATTACCATCATAGAACCAACACTATACTTAACAGCCATATTTTGTTCACATGGTTAATTACCTGTATGAAAACAAAAACCGAGTCATGAAAAAAAATGTACCACAATAAAAAAATATTTTAATATATGAGCTGCATAGAGAAGTATATATAACAGAAATGTCTGTATGTACCATATTCACCATATTCTACACCATACGGTATATTGTAGAACAAGCATCTACCATACAAATGTACCATATTTATTCTACTCACCATGATTAACACTATGTGGTATACCATAGAACAGGCATCTACCGTACAGATGTACCATATTCATTCTATAATTCTACTCGCCATCATTTACACAATGTGGTATACCATATAACAAGCATCTACCATACAGATGTACCATATGCATTCTATGATACACAATAAATTTACACCATGTGGTATACCATAGAACAAGCATCTACGATATTCATTCTACTCATCATATATTTACACCATGTAGTATACCATAAGACACGCATCTACCATAGAGATATACCATATCCATAAATGTGCTCGCCATATATTTACACCATTTGGTATACCATAGAACGCATATCTACCATACAGATGTACCATATGCACTTTATTCACCATAAATTTGCACGTGGTATACCATAGAACATGCATCTAACATAGAGATGTACCATATGCAGTCTACTCACCTTGTATCTACACCATATGGTGTACCATAGAACGCATATCTACCATACAGATGTACCATATGCACTTTATTCACCATAAATTTGCACCATGTGGTATACCATAGAACATGCATCTACCATAGAGATGTACCATATGCAGTCTACTCACCTTGTATCTACACCATATGGTGTACCATAGAACGCATATCTACCATACAGATGTACCATATGCACTTTATTCACCATAAATTTGCACCATGTGGTATACCATAGAACATGCATCTACCATAGAGATGTACCATATGCAGTCTACTCACCTTGTATCTACACCATATGGTATACCATAGAACAAGCATCTACCATACAGATGTACCATATGCACTTTATTCACCATAAATTTGCACCATGTGGTATACCATAGAACATGCATCTACCATAGAGATGTACCATATGCAGTCTACTCACCATGTACCTACACCATATGGTATACCATAGAACAAGCATCTACCATACAGATGTACCATATATGCATTATTCCCACCATATATTTACACTATATGGTATACCATAGAGCAATCATCTACCATAGAGTTGTACCATAGATTTACCATACACCATAGAGCCATACCATACATGTACCATACAATTTTTTTTTTTTTTGTAAGGGTGGGCATAATAGTAGGCAAAGTCAAAGAGGAATGCCAAGCTTTGTTACGATATAGATTGTATGACGAATCTATTTTCAATTTTTCTTTTGAATGACCAGTATCTACATTACTGTAAAGGCATGACTTTTGCACATAAAACCGTGACGGAAACTTAGAATGTACAAGCAAATCTAGTTGGGAACATCGCTTGATAGTCGACCACCACATAAAATGCAAGTCGTATATGAGAGGAACAAAAGCACGAGAAACGCTTTCATTGTGCCGCGGGATTAGCAGTAATTAGCGGTTTATTCGTCGGTCTTGGCGGCTTTGTTTGTTGAGCAGAATATGCGAAGTTGGCACGCTGTCGACTGAGCCGGACGTGCGAACGTGGCACATAAAGAGTTAAAGAGATCTTTGAAGACAATATAAATGACAGTTTTAGTTTTAAGACAAGACTGAATGACCTCATGATGTCAAAGTGCATATTACCAACACCTGGGAACTGTGAGAGAGCTGAAAGAGGTATCTCACATTGCTCCTTGGTTGATGTTGATAGTTTGTACGGTATCGCGTATGAACAGTTTCTTTTATGCCTTCACCAGTTTTTGTTGTTTTAATTCAAGAAGAAAATCAAGTTTGCTTGATAATTCAAGGCGGTACTCCTTAATTATATCATATCAAAGTGATGGTGGTTATGATCCATTTCAAACTCGCCTCAGGACCCCCCCCCCACACTCCTTGCTGACAAAAAAAAAGCTACATTGTAAAGGGTTTTTAGTTTTATAATTAATGTCCGATGTGTTTTTGTCCGCAAAGATGTATCTCTGCAGTACTATATAGGACTTTTCTGTACCGTATCAATAATGGTTTTAGGGGAATGCATATTGGAAGCTTTGCTTTCTAGCTTACCCTCGATTTTCAACATTTTTTGATAAATACCATGCATCAAGGCTTCTTGATATATTGTGTTAGTATTACATTTTTATATTTAACCTGCATGTAGAATATCATGGTATATTGATTTTTTGCGTGATGTTTAGTGCACTTTTATTCTTTGTTGAAACTAGATAAAAGATATGAAATTGTGTTAAACATCGTAAAGCTTATGAATATTAAATGCTAAAAACTCTATTCATAATTTTTAGTAAGAATCCTAATTTGTAAATTGGGATGTTGGGACTTCTGCGTCACAAAAGAATAACTTTTTGTTTAGAACATCCTTCAGATATATGATCAGCACTAGATCTTAATAAACAATGTAGCTGCATGTCAGAAGAAAAAAAAAACAGCAAATTGGTTTTCTATTTCCAGATATATTTTTGCCATTCATATTGTACAGGAGAATAAGTGTGGCGACCATTTTGATTTTTTACATTTAGAACAATAAAAATACATGTAGACCCTCTATATTGTAAGTGGAACCCGAAATATTTGAGCACTTTATAACAGCGTAGGTACGGGACTGGAAATATAGCAAATTTGTTCTATTTCCATGGGTATTTTTTGCCATTCATATTGTACATGAGCATAAGAATGGCGGCCATTTTGAATTGAAAATGAGCTTTAAATACTAAATGAACCTATATGAAATGAAAATTCTCTTGCAAATGCAGATGGAGTAACTCTAGGAACATAAATGTACAAAGTTTGGTGAAATAATTTATTGTTCATAAAATGCACTTTATATCGCTTATCATGGCCAAATTAGCATATTTGGCGGCCGTTTTGGATTTTTGCATTTTGCCGAAAATGAACAAGGTTACGAGAGTGGCATCAATCAGATTTGGAATCATCACCCTCGAAAAGACAAGAAACCATCAAAAAACATTGTATATGTGACCCTGCACCTCAAAACAAACAAAAAGTCGCCAGACATGAATTTTTAGTTAAGACCATATTCTGAAAGAGCAGACTTTAAGCTTTAAAATGATGTATAACTCAAATCAAATGGACTCTCCTAACCTATCTAAATATTGGAAAGAAAGCACAAACTCAGGAAAAGTGTGAACTGAGAAAAGAGGGTCTGAAGTACAGTGTCTATTCAAGCGCTTAATCTTTACCAAACCGTGCTGGCTGTGCGATGAATGTTACAAAAAAGAGGAAGTAAACCACCAGAGTAACAACTATGAAGGGATTATCCGATTAAACTGAAATTAAGCATGCCTCATTAACACATTCTGTTTATAATTGATGCCAATTTTCAAAGCATTAGCATTATCCTTTCAAAAGTTATGAGAGTTGAAAGTGAAGAGTGTGGACAAGGTTTTTCAGAAATGAAAAAGGGATTCTAAAGACACACCTAATCACACTATTCTACCAAAAATGTTCGAGATAAACTGCTAAAAAACACACTTTCCTGCCCGTTTTACAATACCAAATTTTAGCATAATGTAAAAGAAGACCCGCTGTTTTAGAAAATATGAAAAAGTCAAGTTCGGCTAGGTTGACCCATTTCACTTATTTTCAGTCCTCACGCAAAATCAGTGTGTGCGACTTTATGTTCGTTTTGACGTGCATGTTCACATATATCAACTAGAAATGTCGCTATGGCGACTGGTATGCCTCCGCCATAATGCATGATTCTCCTAATAGGTCTATAGTACATGTGGACAATGTATGATTACATTTTCCCAAAATTGGCAAAATATTACAATGACATGTTTGTCACAAATGTGTTGAATGTTAACCTTCCTTGACCTAGGTTTGATTGGTTGAACAGGAGAGCATGTATTTGGGGATTTAAGGACTTTAACTTGACTTTGACCCTTTCATAAGTAACATGCATTGAGTAATTTTAAAGATATGGAGAAAAATTGCAATTTCTGTGTTGAATAGTAAATTGTTACCATTTTCATCTGGCCTTTGACCCTACAATTCATAAGAGAATCACTGTCAGGCAGATCATAGTAGGGTAATTCCATGAAGTTAGGGCAGTGTCCATGTAGCATCGTGATATTTAAAAAATACATTTCAGCATAACTCAATATTGATTATGCTATACATTTATTGTTTATAGGCTTTACATTTGCATTGAGGCCACTCATTTTCCTGGAAATTTTGTGCCATTCAGACTCAATTTTGATGAAGTTATTAAACAATATGTAACAGTGTCCTGTAGCATCGTGACGTGTCCATGTAGCATCGTGATATTTTAAAATTTGGTCCTAAGAGACAAATTATGGCAATTAGCTTGACCAAAATTTGATGCAATATGCATATACCGCAGATTTACAAGATATGAATGAGATAGCTGAATACACACTTGTATCTCAAATTTCCTGTACACAGTTTTGATTTTAAAAGAAAATTACAAAATGTATCACGACGCTAAGCGGTGTCCTTTTTTGTGACATTTGGTGGACACCGAGGAGCATAGTGACACATTGTGTAATTTTCTTGTAAAAGTAAAACTGTGGAAAGGAGAATTAAGATATTTAGCTATCTGACTATTCTAGTAATTATGCATATTATATCAAATTTTGGTCAAGCTAATTGCATTGATTTGTCTTTTAGGACCAGATTTTAACTATCACGATGCTACATGGACACGTCACGATGCTACAGGACACCGTTACATATCGTTTTAATAACTTCATCAAAATTGAGTCTGAATGGCACAAAATTTCCAGGAAAACGTATGGTCTCAATACACATGTAAAACCTATAAACAATATATGTATAGCATAATTAGTATTGAGTTATGCTAAAATGTCACACTTTGTGCCCCAACTTCACCGAATTACCCACTACTACGTTTCAAGATAACTTGAGCCACTTCTGAGATATGGAGAAAGAAGCAAGTTCAGCACTTTCACTTGATCTTTGACCTTTTGACCTTTGACCTTTTTGGGGAAAAAATTCCCAGAGAATCTTTATTGGGTTATACATGCATACACCAAGCTTTAAATGAAAAATAATACCGCTGGCATTGCATAAATACGAGGGAAATAGTAAAATTTGGAAATGTTGCCCTTGACCTTTGACCCCTGACCTTTGACCTCATAAACCCCAATTCCCAAGATAATCACTGCCAGCCAGTACATGCATATATACTATGTTCCATGAAGATACCTTGAACAATATCCAAGATACGGAGAAAAGAGTAAAATTTTAATATTTTACTTGATCTTTTGACCTTTGACCTTTGACCTCATGACCCCAAACTTTCACCAGAGAAGCTTGATTGGGTAATACACGTATACACTAAGTTTCAAAAAAATATTTTCAGGCATTGCATAGATATGGAGGAAATAGTGACATTTTAATTATTTGACCTTTACCTTTGACCTTTAACTTTGAGCATGTGCACCCAAAAGTGGATAGGTACAACTTCACCTCCTAATACATATACATGCCAAGTTTCAGTAGGATACCTCAAAAGGTTTTTTAGTTACGCTGTCCACAAAATTCATTAAGGACGGACGAAAGGACGGACGGAAGGACGGACGGACGGACGGACAATCCGAAAACATAATGCATCCGGCACCACTTCGTGGAGGAGGCATAAAAAACAAGTATAGGTGCCTTCTAGCCTGGACTAAACTTTGCGCACATGAAGACCCATCTGTACAATGTGCGCTCAACCGTGTTAAGGGCCGTTCACACTGGAGCGGTTTTGCGGCAGCGGCAGCGGCAGCGGTGTACCGTAAAAATCACTCACGTGTTGTCCATGTACAACCGTTTACACTGGAGCGGTAGCAGTGACTTTTCAAAGCGGCAACCGCAAGCGGTTTTCTCGAATCGCTCTGCTGAGCGATTTTGCTAGTCTGCCGCTGCGGCGAGGTTGCTGTTGGCCAATCATAATCAGAGTATAGTTTGTGTCGTTATGGTTTGTGGGTGGGGTCACAAAATTTAGCTTGTGAAGAGTCTCGCGAAGGCACAACACGTCGATCAAAGAGCTGAACGAAGAGGTCCGGAAAAGACAACTTCTGTACAAGAAACGCAATTATGCTCACAAAAACACTCCTGAGAAAAATATCGAATTCGAGACCATTGATGGTGACCCCGGGCTAAATGGTAAGTTACTCGTTTGGTTTTCTCGAGATTGTGCATTTGTTTCGACGCATGACAGCGGTCACTCTCCTGCAAGAGACTACATTGCAGATTGTAACTTTCCACGTATTTTGCCATAGACGCGGACTCGCCAGCGAAAGAAAGCATCGTCTACCAATATCACAGTCCCATATACGCTGATTTATGTCTGATAGGGTATTCTGCCAAGATGGTACTGAAGACTTGAAATCTTAGAGTAGATCTAGAACTACTAGTACTATAAAAATAGGTCCATAGGAGCACTCCTACTGCCCTACGAGTCCCACACCTGCTAATGTATGGGTCCATGGATGGGAAGGGCTTCCCGTAAATGGAACACTTAGGGTCGATTGTATACCGGTAGATCTATATTAAAAAAAATAATAATAAATTATGATCTAACGTTAAAGATTTTTTTTTTTTACCTCAAGGACAACGAACGAGCCGGGTTGGCCAGAAAATGCGATCGTCGAATGGGCATCTCAAACTGTGGCTATTATCGCGGAATATTTATTTGATGTCATAGAGTATTATTAAAGTTATTTCTAATAAAATGAAAATAATGTAGGGAAAATTTTGAAAATTAAGGTAATTAAGTATTTGGCGTACCGTAAATATTCTTAGGGGAATGATAAATGGCAAATAAATTCAAATAACAACAACAACAAACACAGCTAGGCCTGATACCGTGATAGTACTGTTAGACCTAGATGTTCTACGGTCTAGACTCCAGTCTAGAGTTTCTAATTCTAGACTAGGTATTGTGTTCTACTATCGACTGCCTTATGGCCTAGATCTAGGTGTTTTTGTACTGCCATAATGCCACTGCACTGGTATAAATGCATACACCCGACTACTATGTCCATTGGCATGACAATGACTTTTAATTTGCTTGAATTTACTCGCGCTCAGTCTCACATCATCAGACAGGCGGTGAATATTGGCCTAAGTAGGACTGATTTATCTTGTGAGAAATTGAATTAAATCCCCTCAGACCACAGCTCAGATCACAGTTAACTGTAACTACTTGGTAAGCATGTGCATTAGCTTGTCTTGCCTTTCCAAAGATGCCCACATTTCCCACAATCAATAGACTTGGAAAGAGTTCCTTCAATGTACAATTAATTCTTCTTAAGGGGAAAAAATGCGTAGTGATGCAGTGGTTGGTTGGTTGCTGACCCTTGCATAATGTATCAAGCCACAACGGTTGAAGCAACCACTACTTCCTCTAGAAGGCTGTGCCAGTCCGTTGTGGTCATCGGTAGGAAAGATGACCGCTGCATTGTGTTCTGCATGTAATTCAGGGCATTAATTCATGTTGGTAACAATACCAAATGTATCTTTTTATTAATACTTTCGTTGAGATAAGCACTTGGCAAATGAGTAGCACTTATATTGTACTGCAAAATGAGCAATTTAACAGCAAAAATCAGATATCAAACGTTCAGGCAATCAGTTCCAGCAGCCGGCGATGGTTATGGGAGTGAAGGACTAAGGTCCTATTTCAAAGAGACCTGTTTATATTACATTTTTTCATTGTGCTGAGTAAAATATTCCCCCTATTCATGTAAGGAAATAACGTTACATAATGCATTGTATAACACATCACTTGGGTATTTACCCTCAGGTAAACAGTGATTGAATCTGCTGCCCTTCTATTCAGTGGATGCGGAAAGACCATGCAGAGGGTGCATCCCTGACCAGGCTTTGATATGAGAGCTTACTCATTGACGGGAAAGCTGTGAGTTTCAGCTTTCAGTATTTATTGAAAGTGCATTATTCAAAAGATTGACATTCTAGGTGCATGTATTCCATAACCATTACTCAGAACTTGACCTCACTTCTGTGGGAGGAAAAAACAACAACTTTATTTGGGAAGTGATGGTACATGTATTGAACCTGATAATTCTTACAACACATACAGTACATATGTTGTACAACACCTGTAATGCATATTTTTCTGAACTTATTAGCAAGAGTGAAATTTCTGTGAAGGCACATTTTTTAATCTTTGCCCTGCCCCTTCTTTCCAAGGAAATGTACATGTAGATTCTTCTCTTTCTTCTCTCTATGGCAACATCCCATACGTTTGATAGATATCACAATGTGCAGCGTGGACCAATCAATCATTTTGTGTATGTTGTACCATAAGTGCCTAGGTCAAGTAATTGGTCCATGCCAATATAATCAGTTTCGGAGGACATGAGAAATGCAAGTCATATGTAACTTTGAATGTAAAAATGTCTGTCACTTTTATTTTGAGGGGGGGGGGTGGTCCCGAAAGATTTGACTTTAGACAAAGTTACATTTCTTTGCAAAAAATAGTTTTGGTTTTTAATTAAGCTAGACCAGTCGCAGTGGACGACTATAATTAACTCCCCCGAAACCCACGAAACGTTTTGAATTTTCAACCGTCGAGGCAGTGCAAATCAGACATTCTCATGTGTGCCACGTTATTCTGAGACACGAAGGTAGTCATGCTTTGAGAAAGAATTCTGTGTTTCCAATTTGTATAACTTCTTCAAATTTCTGTTAAGCTGTACATAATAGTGAGCAAAGTGTTAGAGGAATGCCAAACTTTGCTTCGATATACATTGTATGACAAATCTATTTTCAATATTTCTTTTAAATGACCCGTTGCTACATTACTGTAAAGGCATGACTTTTGCACATAAAACCACGACAGAATCTAGTTAGGAACACCGCTTGATAGTTAATCACCACATAGACTGCAAGCCGCAAGTGAGAGGAACAAAAGTGCCAGAAACGCTTTCATTGTACCGGGGGATTAGCGATTTATCGATCGGTTTCGGCGGCTTTGTTTGTTGAGCAGAATATGCGAAGTTGGCACGCCGTCGACTGAGTCGGACGTGCGAACGTGGCACACAAAGAGTTAAAGAAAATAAAAAGTTTTGGTAACTCAAAATTTTCTCTGAATTTCCTTGTCTTAGTTTGTGTTTCAGGTTAAAGTACCTTTCATATAACTAACACTGTGAGACTTACTCGCCCCAAAGTGCTCTCATGTCTTAGTAATTATGCAATTAACTGCGACCAGCAGCCCCATACGCATAGCGTAATGGGGCATTGCATTGTAGCATTCAGGATCATGACAGATTTAGTATCGCGGGTAAATATCAACTTAAAATTCAACAATTTCTTCAATTTGAAGACTTACCAATTAAGTATTGAAAACAGGCTTCGGGCAACGTTTGGTTCTGCCAATAGTCCCTTTCTGTTCAAATCGATGACTGAATGTGACTCGGTCGAGAAGACCTCGGGAGAGCTACATACACTGAATACTGCCAGTGTATGCGAACACATCACATGCTCACAAATTTCAAATCTATGAACGGATAAGATATTTGTGTGCGCATGCGCTGGCCGCAGTATTCAGTGCATGGATTTGAAATTTGTGAGCATGTGATGTGTTCGCATACACTGGCAGTATTCAGTGTATGTAGCTCTCCCAAGGTCCTCTCGAGCGAGTCATATTCAGTCATCGATTCGAACAGAAAGGGACTATTGACCGAACCAAACGTTGCCCGAAGCCTGTTTTTAATACTTCAACTTAATTGGTAAGTCTTCAAATTGAAGAAATTTTGGGATTTTAAGTTGACATTTACCCGCGATACTAAATTTGTCATGATCCTGAATGCTACAATGCGAAGCCCCATTACGCTACGCGTATGGGGCTGCACGCTGCTGGTCGCAGTCAGTGGTTTCGTACAATACTACCTCGCCGCCGTACGGCGGCGGCTCTGGTATGAAACCATTATTGCATGATTACTAAGACATGAGAGCACTTTGGGGCGAGTAAGTCTCACAGACAACGTACTTTAACCTGAAACACAAACTAAGACAAGGAAATTCAGGGAAACTTTTGAGGTACCAAAACTTTTTATTATCTTTAACATTTGGTCATTACACCTTTAACAATAGTCAAAGTGCACAGTTCTAATTAAAGGTGTAAAAATGTGTAAACTGACTTGAATATGCTCACAAATTTCAAATCTATGAACGGATAAGATATTTGTGTGCGCATGCGCTGGCCGCAGTATTCAGTGCATGGATTTGAAATTTGTGAGCATGTGATGTGTTCGCATACACTGGCAGTATTCAGTGTATGTAGCTCTCCCAAGGTCCTCTCGACCGAGTCACATTCAGTCATCGATTCGAACAGAAAGGGACTATTGACCGAACCAAACGTTGCCCGAAGCCTGTTTTCAATACTTCAACTTAATTGGTAAGTCTTCAAATTGAAGAAATTTTGGGATTTTAAGTTGACATTTACCCGCGATACTAAATTTGTCATGATCCTGAATGCTACAATGCGAAGCCCCATTACGCTATGCGTATGGGGCTGCACGCTGCTGGTCGCAGTCAGTGGTTTCGTACAATACTACCTCGCCGCCGTACGGCGGCGGCTCTGGTACGAAACCATTATTGCATGATTACTAAGACATGAGAGCACTTTGGGGCGAGTAAGTCTCACAGACAACGTACTTTAACCTGAAACACAAATTAAGACAAGGAAATTCAGGGAAACTTTTGAGGTACCAAAACTTTTTATTATCTTTAACATTTGGTCATTACACCTTTAACAATAGTCAAAGTGCACAGTTCTAATTAAAGGTGTAAAAATGTGTAAACTGACTTGAATAAGCCTTCCATGATATGCCAATTGTCCAGCACAAAGGTACATGTAATGTTTTGATTGGATGATGTCCATTGTCTTCGCCATCTTGCCTAGAAATCACATTTTTACCATAGCTCAGTCATTTTTTCATCTTTTAGCCTAGTTTTGGTGTTTCACCATCAGCACTTGGTCCCTTATTACTCATGTCTGCTTTTCCCTACCATGTATATTGCTATACTTTTATAAAGCAATGGAGTCCTCACGTTTGATGGGAAATTTGATACCATTGGGTGATTATCCAACCAGTTCTATGACAAACAAATGTTATGTACAATGTATGTTCCTCACATATGGTAAAGTCATCATCTCACTCTCTGTGACCGAAAGTGCCTAAAGCCGAGGTAAATAATATCTTTTGACTTTATTAGTTATTTCCAGTTCTTTTTTTCCCATTCCAAAATGTGGCCAAAGCACAACAAGCAGTTAGAGTATGTGCATAGGCTGTCTGTTACAGGAATCATTCCTGTGAAACATGGAGAGGCCCATTAACAATGTGACAAACTCAAGGAATGCCTGGATACCCAAGATCCCACCAAACTCAAAGCTATTTTACGTGGATCTTCTGTCATACCGCACTCATATCCCATCGAGATTGTTGTGCGCCCATACGTATATAAGGTCTTGATACATTGTACCAAATATCTGAGGTGGAAATGAAGGTGAACTTGACTCTTCTATTGACTGGAGGAGAGTCTGATAATCTCCCTGCCCCTGATCTGCCTACTAAAGATGACAAGGTGAATACATTCAATCAAAAGTCAATCAATGCAATTATACAACCAACAGCCCATTCCAACCTTGAAGAAACTGTTGATAGTGAACTGGACATCAATGAATTCTGCTTGTGATATTGGATTATGTACAAAGGTGCACAAAACTGGTACCCTGGTATGCGTTGAGACCAAGAGCATGAGACATATGGAATCGAGAACATGGAAAGAATGAAAGGGACAGATCAGCATCAGTACTAGTGATGTCCAAAGCAAGCTGATGTACAGAAAGTACTGCTGATGCAGATTCTTCCATAATAATAATAATAATACATACAATTTCTATAGCGCCGTTCTCCACTTTGATTAAAGGGGGAGTCTTTTAACTCGGACATTGGGGCTATATAGAAGGTATTTGAGCTCACTAACACGATTCTGGCGTTTTTATCCACCAAAAATTGCTCAGTAACAAGAAATCGCTCAAAATGTTCACTGATTTGGGAACGCCCCCCAAAATTGGCAGCTGATTGGCTTATGCGATTTGACGTATGAGGGGGTAGACCCCGCGAAGCCACCGAGTTCGTCTAATGCGTTGGCAATGTAAAATGAGTGAAACTTTATCTATTTTTAAATCAAGATTTAACCAGTTCTGACAATCTTTGCGTCCCAAAAGTGATTTGAATATGTTGTTTAGACATTTTAGTAGAGGCCCAGTGACGCCACTGACTTTTTTTGAACACTTTACCCATGATAATTGCCTTTTTGGATCCGGTTTACGTTTGGAAAAAACTAGATATTTCTGCGAGAGAAAAAGACAAGTAGACGTACAGACAGCCGCTTTACTGCTGACCGTACATTGTGACTCTGTGTGTGTGCATGGATGATAACAACAAATTTCAACTGGAGACTGGATGGCACTCTAATTTTTACGATAACAGCATACCTTACTAGCTCCGCGGAGATCGCGTTGCATTAGCTTTATACACGGTAAACAAGCTGGTAGCAGTACGTGGTCAACAAGACAGTGTTCTCAATATGGATTCAGACCTCTGTGGATTCGCCTTTCTGGCTGCTACCCCCACCGAGATGATGAAGGCGAAGGTAAAGCAGCCCCTCGTCAGCTCCAGCTCCAGCCCCACACAACCCTAAATCTAATCTGTACTGAGTTCATCCCGCCCATAGCCGTACCGTTCTGGAGTATATGAACCTGACTCTTCACCTCCCGCGCGCCCCCGGGGCAGTGGCCCGTGAGGATGCTGCTCGAGGAACAGGGTGATGGCAACGAGCCCGCGACGAGGTTGGGACTTGGAAGATAATAATTGGTAACTATCATTAGTATCAAGTACGCTGAGAGTCTAGATAGTTCACTCTAACGTTAGGCCTAACGTTAATTTTCACAGAATGCAGGTCGATTGGGGTCGGAAAAATCAAAACAGAATTTTCTTTACAATACAACATGAACGTGAAACTGGAGTGGAAGAGGGACATCGGTAAACGACGGTATGAATTGAAAGGCTATGCACTGAGCTGGCGAGGCAGATGTCATACTTGAGCTCTCATATCTCTCGATCTCATTCATAATGTCACAAGGACATTTAACAGTATTTTACTTGAGTCCTGGTATAACCTTTGATGTAATTCATAGTACTGTACCTGTATACGCATGTACCCGGTATATAAGGAGGTCATTTCTCTGGCCCCAAGGACCTTCCTATCATGAGGTAATCGACTGGTAAATTCCAACCAAGTTTGTTTCCACTAGGCCCTCCTACTACAGTTTCACATGTAAATTTGCCGAGCACGAGACAAGTTATGAAAGGATAAGTGAAAAACTGCTGTTTGCAATAAGGTACAAGTGTTTGCCGGCCATACCATAACTGCAATTTCAATTACCGTATGTGGCTGGGCTAAGCAGTGGTTTGAAGAGTCTGGTATCAGTGGTAACCTCTCTGGCAGTAGGGGTTCCTACAGGCCTAGTCATGAACGATATTTTGTTCACACTTGCCTAGAACTCAAACAATGATTTCACTAATGACTAATAGGCCTATAGTCTAAATCTCATTGTGTGACAGTGCAGTACTACTTCAAAACACCAACTAATAAACACAAAGAAGGAAATAGGAATGTGTTGTTCGTTATGTTTCTTCTTTTTTTTTCATTTTTTCTTTGTTTTCAGGTGCCTCTGTCGCAGCTGTGTTCCCACATGACCACTGCCAGGGAATCCGTTTGCTGCAAAGAGACAGAGCACATAATGGACAAGATTGAGAATTACGGTACAACGAAAGACATTTCGATGCTCCAATGCGCTGTATTATAGCACATCCAGGTTTCTCAACTGTGGGCCTTGATGAATGGGTGAAAGAAACTGGAAGCTACCAGGACACCCAACAGTAGGCCTATGGAGAAGGTGCTTGAACAAATGCTGCAGATAACAAGTGAGTTTGTTAGGCACATTTAATTCCCTATTTTATTTTCCAAATGTTGCAATAAAGATTAGGCTTTTTTCATATCCCTGATAATTTCCTAATGAATTTTATGGTGTCATTATACGATTCTACATATGAAAGATCCATTCACATTGTGTAATTTTATTCCTGTTCTCACGATTTCTAGAGTAACACTTGTGTAATACATTATCAAATTTTAGTCCCTTTGCATTCCATTGCATTCCATTTCATTTCATTTTTGTTTCAATTTCAGGCAGTCAATACATGTTTTTATACATGTATTTTATCCTGCCATTTTACAGTCGTCCCCAAAATAATGACTACCATACCCCATGGGTCCCATTTACATTGTCTAATTTAAATCCTATTCTCAAGATAAATTCCTAGATGAACACATGATGTCATATAATAGGATTATCAAATTTTACTCCTTTTGCATTCCATTTTGTTTCACTTTTGTTTCAATATCAGGCGATCAAGACATGTTGCATACCGGTAACTGGTGAGATGATGCTGGACATTTCTGGGCCAAAATGTGAGAGTCCTACTGCCATCTTCTGCTGTTAGAAAAATCTGATAAACTCATCCATCAGAAATAGTGACAGGCTTTCATTTTGCATAGGTTGTAATAAGACTGTATATGCAGCACTGATATTGGGTGTAGAATGTGACAACTTGTCACATTGCGATCTGCTTAACGGGAATGTGGTCACAGTGTAGAAATGCATCAGATAAGTTTGTACATTGCGAAATGTCACATGTATACTTTGTCAGACACCTTGTCCATTACCAGTATGTTGGGTATACTGATGATATGCAGCGTCCAACACCAACTCATCAAGGCACACAGCTGAGAAACATGCTGTTGGACTTCAGCCTCTCTGTACAAATGATCTACAGTACATTGTATTTTATTGTAATTTATTGATGCATGTTCAGTGGAACCTCAATGTTATAAGCAGTGATATGACAAACTGTAGTTATAACAAGATCTTGATATACAGGAGTGATATCTCTGGTCCCATAATGTACCTCATTATAACAAGATTTGACTGTATGTCAAATGCACTCTTGTCTCGCGGCAATTCTTACTCTTACTATGCTCCCCCTCTCTCTTTTGTAATGTAGATCTACTGCATGTTTTAGCAATTGGAAAATGACACTTTCACAACCATACAACTGAAGGTAATTTTGATTGTGTAGAATTGACATGTTGAACAGCTATGTTGTCAATCATGGTCACAAAAAAACAAATAACAATCTAATACAATTAAGATGCTGTAGCCTTTCCGGCAATAGCTTCACAGCCTCTATTTAGAGAACAGGACCAAGTCTAGTTACGAACTCATTGAACTGGAATGTAGCTGGCTCATATAGTAGTATTCTGTCATGAACCAGTATTCATTTGTCAAACATTCCTTCCAGCTGATTACACCAATTATATTTTGTAAGCAAATGGAAAAAAAAAAGTGTGTTGTGTTTTCTATATGTAGTTGTAGCGGTTGTAGTAATACAGTACATGCAGTATAAATTCATCCTTATTAACAAAAAAAGATTAGCTTCATACAGACACATGAAAATGCACAAACATACACATATACACACACCCTCAGTACACTCATGCATATCAGATACAAACACGCACAAACACACACCAACATCAGACACACATAGGATGAATATATCATTGATATATTTGCCCTATGTTTGTCTGATGTTCCCCCCTCATGGAATGGATAGAAATATTCCCCTCATAGATATATGTACAGGTAAGATTTGTATGGCATTGTACATATGTATGCGATTTGCATGTTGGTGGGAGTGTTCAAGTGATGCCTGTTTGAAGGTGTTTGTGGGTATGTGTGTAGTATGGCAAAGGGTGTGTGTGTGTGTGTGTGTTGATGTGTGTATAGATAGGAGACCAAAGAAAATTAGTAAAAGGGAGTGAGGAAAAGTAGGGGAGGGGTATTGTACTTACAGGAGTGAGATTGTAAAACCCTACCAGTGTGTTATCTCCATATCCTAATGTTGGAACAAAATGGGATTTATTCCACTGGATCAATGGCAGCTGGTCAGTCAAGCACACATGAGTGACATCCACATTTGACATCAAATCAGTCCGGAAGAGTTATCTTTTCCACATACATACTGTATATTTCATATCAATATTATGAGACATTCTCATGTAACATTGAATCAAAAGCTTTGTGATTTCTTCTTCACTATACAGAAATCTCTACAGAACTCAAATTTAGGATAGAAATAATATATGTATTGCAAGTGTACATATACAAAACAATACAGGTGAGTGATGTTATTCAACCTTTCACACATTTAAAAATGTGTACAAATGTGTGAATGTATGTGAGCATATGTGCATGTGGGTGTTTGCTTGTGTGCACATTTTCAGAAGTACCTATCTGCATGAATAATTATGAATGTCTGAGTCTGAGTGACCTAGCAATTGTTCTTTCATAAGACCCCTGACACCATATTCATAAGAAACTAGAAATGTCGCTTTGGCGACTGGTATGCCTCCGCCATAATGCATGATTTTCCCAATAGGTCTAGATAGTACATGTGGACAATGTGTGATTACATTTTCACAAAATTGGCAAAATATTGAAATGACAAGTTTGTCACAAATGTGTTGAATGTTCACCTTCCTTGACCTAGGTTTAATTGGATGAAGAGGAGAGCATGTATCTAGGGATTTAAGGACTTTAACTCGACTTTGACCCATTCATACATTTAGGCATTGAGTAATTTTCAAGGTACAGGTGTGGAGAAAAAGTGCAATTTCTGAATTGAATAGTAAATTGTTACCATTTTCATCTGGCCCTTGACCCTAAAATTCATAAGATAATCACTTTCAGGTAGAACATGCATAATATGTACTTAGTTTCAAGATAACTTGAGCCACTTCCGAGATATGGAGGAAAAAGTTAGTTCAGGACTTTCACTTGATCTTTGACCTTTTGACCTTTGAAGCAAAAAAAAGAAGAAAAAAAAAACTTTCCAGAGAATTTCTATTAGGTTACACATGTATGCATACACCAAGTGTAAAAAAAAATAACCCTGCTGGCATTGCATGATAGGAGGGAAATAGTAAAATTTTGAAGTGTTGCACTTGACCTTTGACCCCTGACCTTTGACCCCATGAACCATACATTCTCTAGATAATCACTTCCAGTCAGTATATGTATATACTATGTTCCATGAAGATACCTTGAACAATTTTCCAAGGTATGGAGAAAAAAAAAGAAGTTTTAATATTTTTACTTGACCTTTTGACCTTTGACCTTTGACCTCATGACCCAAACTTTCACCAGAGAATCTTAATTGGGTAATACATGTATACACTAAGTTTTAAGAAAATATCTTCAGGCATTCAATAGATATGGTGGAAATAGTGAAATTTTATGTATTTGACCCTGACCTTTTGACCTTTGACCTTTGACCTCATGACCCAAACTTTCACCAGAGAATCTTAATTGGGTAATACAGTTAAGTTTCAAGAAAATATCTTCAGGCTTTCAATAGATATGGTGGAAATAGTGAAATTTTATGTATTTGACCTTGACCTTTTGACCTTTGACCTTGAGCATGTGCACCCAAAAGTTGATAGGCACAACTTCACCCCCTAATACACATACATGCCAAGTTTCATTAGGATACCTCAACAGGTTTCGATAGTTACCTTGTCCACAAAATTCATTACGGACGGACGGAAGGACGGACGGACGGACAACCCGAAAACATAATGCCTCCGGCACCACTTCGTGGCGGAGGCATAAAAACAATGCTTAACTTTTAATGCTTGACTTCAATGATTATGTATGGAGAACTACATGTATAATAGATATCAACAGAATAATTCCCCAACTAGACTTAGCATCGCATTATGAATTCGGATTCTCCCTGTGGATGCATTGCAGGTCTCCGAACTTGAGTAACTGGGCCTAAGTCTGCTTAAACACAGATGAAGATTATGTAAAATGCTAATGCTTAGAACACATCTTGTTCTCCTTTTTCATAAATCTGTGAATCATATACCAAGAGTAAATTATTGCATTTCTTCTCAAAACTACATGTATATACAATTTTTTTTTCAATCCCTTTTGCGTGTGTTGTGTTCTATAATGCATGCACATCTGATTCTAAATTATCTTGTCAAAAATATCAATATTTGATCATAAGAGTGATGAGCTCTAATCTATAACAGCAAACATGCTATGATAAAACCATAGTAAGGGACAGCATTCATGTAGAAATCTTCTAAACTTACCATTTTAATACAACACTAAATATCTCTACAGAATAGTGTTAAGAATGCAAGCTCATCTGTCCATAAATATGGTCATTTATGCTTTAAACATCAACAAAAGAATACACAG
The DNA here is from genome assembly GCF_964275005.1 of Diadema setosum. Classification (NCBI taxonomy): domain Eukaryota; kingdom Metazoa; phylum Echinodermata; class Echinoidea; order Diadematoida; family Diadematidae; genus Diadema; species Diadema setosum. Next base: position 390,051 of record NC_092699.1, read on the forward strand.
TTTTCCTTTTGTATCCACATGACTCCTGTATTGCAAATGAATTATGATTTTGCTATTAAAAGGACAATATTCAATTGGCAAAGAAATGGTCTTTGAAACACTATATCAAGTTGGCATATTGTTTGTGATGAAATGCTACATACATGTTATACAGACGGGACACAACAGTAACCAAGGTGATCTTATCTTGTCTTTAGATGATCACTCATGAATAGAGCGCATAAGAATGCTGGGTATGCATAACAAAATTTTGAGTGTTTGTATCCAACATCTGACAGAAGAACAGATGAAAAAATCATTCCACAAAAAATTTGTATCATATTGTACATAATATGAACTTCAATCTCAATTGCAAGGATTCCTGAAACCATCACATCATTTGTCAGGTGCAAATTGTCTCCTGTGATATTCAATAACTTCCTCCCTTGGATGACACACGATGGCACTCACAAGGGGAGGCGTTGAAGGCTGGCAGGATGCAGGAGTTTTGTCATCGTACTCCACAACAGCAGAAAGGACATCATCAACATGTGCTGTAGAAAATTCAACAGAAAGAAACAAAGGGACACACAAAATAGATGGAATTAAGATGTTTGCATTGGTTATTAGCAACAAAGCCCTTGAGGTGTCATGAACAGAAACCACCATTTTGATAATGACATTAAAAAAATCTTTGCAAATTCATATCAAAATTGGGGTTTGTCCTCCTCAATGCAAAGACTTGATTTGAGGATGCCAAAGTAGCCATTGGTCATGGAATGTGGAGTGTTGGTCTTCGGGAATGGAAAACTGACTGCCTCCCGTCTATGACTTCTGATTAGTGGAACAGGCATAAGACCTGCCCCTCCACCCCCCCCCCCTAAAAAAAAGAGAAAATGTATATCTTGACCTTTTAAAATTGATCATTTTATGTGTACTCAGTGGTCAAGAAAGCCATGCTTCTACAAAGACAAACAAATAATAAAATGTGTAGTTGACAAATTGTGCCATTCTAATATTTTTCTCTTCATTGTAATTGGTCTTGTAACGTGAATTCATTTTCTTCCAATATTGCATAAAATATCTACACCATTCTTTACGAACCTTCACACTAGAAGACCCAGCCTTGTATTTCGGCTTCACAATCTGGTAGAGCAGATCACCTGTTGCACCTCGAGCTTGCCTCCGGTCTCGATTTGTGTTGTACACTGTAATGCAATGCTGCCAGTTGAACCCTGTAATTAGTAATAGCATAGAGAGGATTGAATTTAAAAAAAATGTCTATGTAGGCCTGTAAGAACATGGTTAACTAGATGCATGTAGGAACTCTTGGGAGAAACAAATACTGTTAATCACAAATAATAACTGCCATTAGTACTTCCCCACATTCAACATTGTAACCAGGGCAAGTGAAATTGTAATGACGACAACTGAAAATAAACGACTGCAGAAAGTTCCTTGTCTGATTGGAAAGTGACTTTTTTTTTTGTACATGTAAACTATGAAATCACATTACATTAGCCAACTAATATATGGGAAACATTTTGGGGCAAGAAAAGAAAAGGATATTGAAGATTTCACTTGCCTAATGACAAATGGGTAAGTGAAGACAAACAATAATGCCTCGTCCTAGATCAATTCAATCTAATAATTTGTTTTGGAACATACCATCCAACCATTCGGTTACTACGTACAACTCTTTAGAGCTTTATTGGGGAAGCAAGGCAGTCCCACTCGAAACGCCAGACAGAGCTTATCAACCTATCTAAACCGTGAAACTGTTAGTAAATAATATGATACTAGTAGAATATTAGCAATAGGCCGAGGCCATAACCAGACGCCGTGCGAACCCCGTCCCGATTTATACAGCAACTGGGCTGTGTATAGATCTAGTTACGATACTCATACGATAGCTAGAGAGTCTTCTATACAGAACATACCCGACTCTATAGATCTAGAGATTTAGAGTCTCTGTATACATTGGTCTCGTGTTTCTATCTCGACTCTATAGAGTCGTCTAGACGCTATACAGAACATACCCGCTTTCTCTCCAGCTTCAGAACTGCTGATCCGCTTTGTTTTTCAGCTCTCTGACGATGGGATTGGCTTCCAGTTCCCAGCTTGATGACAGGGATAGCTATGGGCTGCAGGATCCTCTTTTTGGGCACAAATCCTAGCCGAGTATACAGCCCCTCCTCTACTAGTTTACATGTACTTGGCTCCACTCCTCCAAGCGATCACTGCATACGAGGCTGTACAACCTGACGACTATAACGTTAGAAGCACACATTGCATGCATCCCACTGCACTGCACTGCACTGCTGGGCTCGCTTCAGCAAATGAAATGAGTCTCAAAACCCAATTCTTTCGAATGGCGTCATCTGTAGCCTAGGGAAGTTGTGCAGACTTACACCCATCTTTTGTGTCTTTGCTGCGGTGACGACACACCTCCACGGCATTTTCTTGAAATATTTTCTCTAACTTTCCTACAAATACACAAGACTCACTGCACTGTGAAGTACGGTATACGGCGAGACAGTCGGCACTATGAATACCCCCTCGTACGTCAAAGTGTCACCTGACAAGGCACGTGACCGGTCCTTGCTTTTTCTGGGGGCGTTCCCGACTACCCGAAAAATGAGCGATTTAGGCGATTTCAACTGAGTTTTTTGAAGTTCACAGATCTCGTTGAAGAAAAGCATATGCGATTTCTAATAGTATTGACACAGTATTTTCATATGATCATGCATTATAAAGTTAAAAGACTGCCCCTTTAAATGCTCAAGGCGCTTTACAATTATTGTACATCAAAGCAAACAGACTGAAGATACAAGTACATCACCGTAATAGAAGAAGATGAAGAAGCAGAAGAAAAAAAAAAGACATGAAGGTCTGTCTTCAAAAGACACTGTTCTTCAAAATGCACTGCTAAACAAATAGGATTTTAAATTACTCCTGAAAGATGTTATAGAGCTTGAGTCTTTCAGCTCACGAGGCAGTGAATTCCACAGTGTTGGTCCAGCGTGAGCGAAAGCTCGTTCTCCCCAAGATTTCCTAGAAAACGGAATATGTAAGAGACCTGAAGTTGAGGATCGAAGAGTTCGTGAAGGTTGGTATTGACGAAACAAACAAACATTGTAATCGGGAGCTGTTCCCTCAATAACGTGATAAACCAAAAGAAGTATCTTAAACCGAATACGCTCCTGTACAGGCAACCAATGAAGACTCTTCAGGATAGGTGTGATATGACTGCGTTTACTCGACAAAGAAACAATACGTGCTGCGGCATTTTGTAGCTTTTGTAATTGGGCAATTTGTGAGTTTGGTAGATTGAAAAACAAACCATTACCGAAATCAAGGCGTGAAGAAATAAGTGCATGAACAAGTTTTTCCGTGGCAGAGCGAGTCAAATACTTGCGAATAAAACCAATATTGCGCAATTGATAACGGACTGATTTAGAAATGTTGGTGATTTGATCAGACATAGCCATGTGAGAGTCAAACATAACACCCAAATTGCGACATGACTTTGACAGAGGGATATCATTACCTACAATCGAAATAGAATTAATATCCAACTTATTCAAGTGAGATTTAGAACCAAAAAGGATAAATTCACACTTGCTGTGGTTTAGAAGCAATGAGTTAGACCTCATCCAAGCATCAATATCAATGATGCAATTTTCTAGACAGCGCAGTGCTTGAGATGCTTGGATTTGATGCGGTGGAAAAGATACAAAAACTTGTATGTCGTCTGCATATAGATGATACCGAACAGAATGACTTTGAAATATTTTCCGCAGACCGATCAAATAGATAGAAAAAAGGGTGGGCCCGCCAACAGAGCCTTGAGGTACACCACAGCCTAATGGCTTTGAAGACGATGTGACACCATTCAAAAGAAGAGACTGTGAATGGTGTGATAGGTATGATTTAAACCATTCGAGAGCCTGTCCCTGGATACCCAAACTTGTAAGTGTATTGACAAGAATTCTGTGATCTACAGTGTCGAAGGCCGAAGACAGATCCAACAAAACCATTGCTGTGACGGATCCGGAATCCATTTCCCTTAAAATATAACTAGAAACATTCATCAAAAGGGTCTCCACACTATGGTGAGGGCGATAAGCCGACTGTAAAGGATCGAATAGACCATGTTCCAGCATATAGTCTGAGAGTCTCGAAAACACAACTCTCTCTAAAATCTTGAACAAAAATGAAAGATTGCATACAGGACGATAACTTGTCAGTGATTCCTTATCCAATGAAGGTTTTTTCAGTAAAGGACGGATCAGACCTTTCTTTAAAGATAAGGGCACGGTAGCTTGCTCAATACTGAGGTTAACAATTTGAGAAATAATCGGGGCAAACGTGGGTGCGCAGTCCTTTAAGAGAATGGTTGGAACCGGATCCAATGGACAGGATTTAGGAGGCAATTTACTACGAAGGAGAAGTATTTCATCAGTAGTTGTATGTTATAAGGTTTCCAGTGTGGAAGAGGTGACAGGTTCAGATTCAGTATGACCCAATATATTGGGTCATGGGATGCATCATCCAGCCGAAACATTGCCTTTGTGCTGGACAATATTGGCATATCATAGAAGGTTTATTCAAGTAAATTTAAAATTCAATATGTGCACCTACATTAGAACTGTACACTGTGACTACTTGTCTATATGACCAAATGTTGATCAGCACTACAAAGCAGATACAGTATAAGCACTGGCTTCACAGTTACCATACATCCTGAATGCACCATAGCCACATACCGGTATCTGCATGACACATACACATGTGTAATGCAAGTTATTTGTATGTTTCTTTCTGTATTGTTGGTAGAAAACACCAGATTGATAGCTAGAACTTGTTATTAAGAGTATGTAGTCAACATAACTAAAAAAAAAATACATAAAAAAGTGCACAAAATGGCGGGTGGGGTAGGGGTAGGGGACAAGGAAAATTTAACCCTGAATATGGGAAAATGCTTAGTATCATATAGAAGATTTGGTTTTACACTAAAATTATCGTTATATTCCATTTCCTTGACCCCTAAAACATGGGGATAGACACTAAAACCATCACAATAGACCAACAAATAGCCGAGTTATAGCCAAAAATGTCTTTTCTAAGCCGAAACGGCGGCCATCTTGGATTTTTTACGATTTCGGCCGGGGCACCCTGGATTTCGCTTTTTTTTTTTCGTTCTTTTTTTCAAAAATGGTTTCAGTAGGCACAAAGTCATCAACCTAAGGTGTGATGAGCATGTTCTGAAAATATGACCTAAAATTGACCCTCGATAGCCCACCTCTATTTATAGTGTACCTGAAGCATGTCACTACAGATTTTTGAAAGCTTCATGTTTACCTTGAAACCCAAATCTGTAAATGTTGACATGGTATCGAATATTGCATTACATGTATCATCTTGAACATTCAGTTTGTACTTTGCTTGCATTAAGTTAGTCTTTGTGGTCAGATAACTCATATCAGGTCATGACATTATATGCATTATACGTTGCTGTTCTGTTTGTTACATGATTTTGTTATCCGACTAGATGTTATATTGAACCATGTAAGCACCTAGGTGACCATTTTTTCTGTATTCCTTTGCTTATCATGGTTTTCTTGTGTTTGTGTTTGTAACTACAGTACATGTCCAAATCACTGTTAATCTCAAGCCTCATCCACCCCATGTATCCGGACTTTCTTGCTCACTATATTTGATGAACTCTGTATTGCTCTCTTCTCTCAATCCTATTCTCTCCTAGATATTTTCCCTGACTCTCATGTATGTACATGTAATACTTTCTGCTTCCTATCACTGAGAAAGACTGTTTTTGTTTTTTTTTTAGGCTTGAAAGATGAAATGTAAATAACTGACTTGTTTTGTGGTGTGATGTATGCATTTCTGCTAGGGATTTGCACTGAATTGATTTATTTGTTCAGATGTAGGAGATGAGAATATTATGCTTTGAGAAAATGGGTCCAAGATACAAATTACATTGGTGTTAGTGAATTATCGTACATGTACATTGTACTTTAATCATTCATTCCTATTACTACTTTGTTTGAACAACTCATGTGTATCCATTTAGATTTACATACAGTAGTAGTTGCGTGCTCATACAATGTCAGATCTTGTGAATTTTCCTCTACATGTAAATATGATAGCTGTGTTGAAACACAGAATATGATACTACTTCCCTTCGCAAATGTTAAAGGGGCTGTGAAATCCACGAATTTGAGCTCTGAGAGGGCTAAAATGTGTTTATTATTTGATAATCTTTCACCAGTTGTTAGTAGCAAGCACCTGTAAGAGAGAGAATCCAGTTTTGCCACCTTGATTTTGTATATGTCCAAGTTCCTAAGCTCCGCCCTAAAAAAAAAAAAAGGTGAAATTTCGACAAATGTGAGTCACGTGACCGAATACGTCATCTCAAGAATGAAGCTTTCGTAGCAGACGACACTGCTGACCATATAGCCGATGTGCGAGGCACCCGTACCACATACTACTAGTATACAAACGTTAGTATACGCACGCGCACACGGCCCATACCCACCCGGCGGCGTATGTACCCCGCTGTTGTCGCGTGTTGATTGTTCGCAAGACCCTGGGTTGTTAAACGTTTGATTGCAAAAATATAGTTTCAAGAGATCTTAGCTGCATCCTGTAAACGAAACCATGCCTAGACGATGCATCGTTGCAGGGTGTAGTAACACGCAAAGGATGGGGTGAGCCTTCACACCTTTCCCAACGATCCAAACTTACGGAGAATCTGGACCACACGAGTAAAACTGACAAGGGCCGATTGGGACGGGCCGATTGGGACGGGCCCAGCAGCTCAAGTTTGGTGTGCAGCGCCCACTTCCCGGAGGATGCATTCGAAGAGGGGCTGCACAACCAATAAAATGCCTGATTAAAAATATGTTCATTGTAAGAATGCACATAGATATCAAATTTTGACTTTATGGTCAGATAAAGAGCGGGGATAATTAATGAAATGAAACATAATCATTCATAAGCACGAGCCTAGTGCAGTCACTGTAATGGGCTGCAGGCGCAGACAAGACCTGTTATAGGCGCTGTTGTTCGTACATGTACATTGTATCAGCATCGGGAAACCGCCGGGGCTGAGCTGGTGGGAGCCCAATAAATGCATAATTCCCCATATTTATTTGTCCACAATAAGAATGTTTTGTTGTTGTTGTTTTTAATAAAGAGTCTAGCCCATTACCATAAATCAACAACATTTATAATACTAGATGCTACCAGTACAGTACTAGATCATTACGGTATCACAGTAGAATTTACTTGTAACAAAAAATTAACACTCTGCTCTGAAATTGGAATTATCAGAGCTTGTCTCTTTAGTTGATATAAACGATGATTAAACATATTACAATTGCTGAAGAAAAAGAAAAGAATTTCCACATAGATCCAAAACCTATGTTGCCTACACGGTATTCTGCTGTAATATTTTCAAGACAACCAAAAGATTGCCTTATTAAAAAAAAAAATTGTTCATTGTAAGAATGCACATAAATTTCAGATTTAGGCTTCATGATCAGATAAAAAGGGGGGATAATTAATGAAATGAAACATCATTCATCAGCATGAGCCCAGTGCAGTCACTATGCTGGGCTGCAGGCGCTGCAGCAAGACCTTAGGGGCTCAGGCGCCGTTGTTCGTACGTGTATCAGCATCGGGAAACCACCAGGGCTGAGCTGGTGGGAGCACGATCAATAGGACCTACATAATTCCCCATAATAATCAGTCCACAATAAGAATGTTTTGTTGTTGTTGTTTTTTTTTTTTAATATACAGTCTACCCCATTACCATAAATCAACATTATGCTTATGTAGATATGATTGCTGAGCGAAACAAATCTCAATTCTGCTCATTCATATCGAGCTCATAGCTCAGCTCATGAAAAAAAAAAACAACAACAACAACAACAACAACAACAACGATAAATTTTTGCCTACGCTAAACCCGGTACCCGGTTACATCGTACGGCCATGCATGGCGCGGCCAAAGTGCCGAGCGGCTAGGCTCGGCTGGCAGTGACTGTGCACGGCTATGGCAAGCGCGCACACCCAGGCCGATTGACATACTAATGCACGTCGAAGTCGCAAAAGTACGGGTAAGGGGTAAATTGGTATATAGGGAACTAACGTTACATTTTTGCGACAAAAAACAGTAGAATTTCAATGAAATGAAAATCAACAGTTTGACTTACCAATCTCTGTTGCCCAGCCTCCTCTCAATGTCTTCTTCATTCTCGTCTTCACCTCCGAGTCCGACTGCACCCACATCTTCGAGTACATCTTCGAGCTCGGGCTCAAACCTGGCTGTAGCGTAGGGTCTGATTTCTGCACGTTGAGTAGGCAGAATAGCTGGAATTGGTCAGACAATTCAGCAAGACTGCCATTTTCGGATTCTGAACTGGAAGAGTGAATTGCGCTCTCTTCCACGCTACTGTCTCAATTGCTCATGTTAAGTTCTGGGGAAAGCCTCAAGGGTTATTCCAAAGCGAAATAGCAAGAGGTCTAGTTGTGTTACTGTTATCCGGTAACAGAATCTACGTGCTAAATAGAGCTGAATATACGTTGCGCGCGTCTGCTCGAACTCGCATCATTCTTGAGATGATGTATGAGGACTTACGCGCCGTGCGCGTGTTTTTGACATTTTTTTAGGGGGCGTTCCCAGAGCTGTATCTTCTCTCAAAATAACACTTTTATTCATCAAAATCATCAAAAAAGTAGTCGTAAATGTGAAATCACCACAAAACATTACATAAAATTGGCCTAAACCTGAAAATTAGGTTGATTTGGGCTTCACGGCCCCTTTAACCCGTTTAGGACGTGTCCCGAGTATACTCAGGCTGACGTTTTCCAGGCTGTGGACTGGTCCCGAGTATACTCGGGCTGAGAGAGTGAAATGAACACGCATTTTTAAACTTAGAATTTCACCAACAATACGATGCCTATGTTGAAAATGATTTATATTTTGTGGGACTACACACATCAAAGTTGCCATCTGTGAACATTTTGTGATGATTGGTCATATCTTATGTCTATAAACAAGCAAAATATTGACAAACATGAGTGCAATTTTCACGACATTCAGACCTTCGCAACGGTCGGGAAACTGACCAATGACGAGCGACCAGCCGCACGCTCTGGCGATCTCATTTGCATCGGTATGCAAATTGTCACAATCAAGTGAAAAGCGTGCGTGCGGCGGTCAAGACCGTTGCGTGCACGCACCTACCTTATTAGCACACATTTACATGATAAAGTATTGTAGCATACTACTTCGTGTTATATCAGTAATGCAATGTCGTACTTATGGATTTTCTATGAAAGCCATCTCAGCATGGCAACCTGCTTACCATTATTGGCATGAAATGTTGGCCTTCTTCTTCCGCTGCCGAGTCCTGGGATTTACCAAAACTCGGCGAATTGAATAAATTCAAAAGTAAATCTTTTGCGTGTCCCTGCATGCATGTGATGTGTGTGAATGTTTTTGTGTCTGTTTGTTATCATGACAGGGATGTTACTTGTAGTTGTTTGAAGAGTTTTACCGTCATGAATAATATTCTGATCATGTTATAAAATCGTTTAAAAAAAACCACTTGGCCAAGAACAAACCGAGTAGGGGATGTACTGCATACAAACAACCCAGTCGATTGTGCTACTTCATCGAAGTCGTAAATTCATCATGGCGTAACACAGCGTCACATGTGCACGTGTTATGGGCGAGAATATTTTAAATAAACCAGCTGGCAAGAGTACCAGGTTACATTGTATATTTATGAATAGACAGAATGCAGATACAAAAACACTCCTATAGATAGACCCTCTCGTAGACGCAACCTAAATAGTCCATGGGCCAGGCCAGATATTGGTACCATCTGAGGTGGCAAAACCTTTTTGGTGTCATTTTGTTTGTCGGGCATAGATATGCTTATCAAGCTATGATAGCATTTCCAAATGAGTAGCTTAGTCATAATAAATGGATTTTTAACCAATTTGGTCTCGTTGTTATATCCCTATACTTCTGAATCGAAACTAATCGCTATACAAAGACGAGCACTGTCTTCTGTATGTTCCATAGAGCTGTAAAATGCAGCTCTATGGTATGTCCACAGGTGTTCTGTTGCTTGTTGTTGTTGTTATTTGAATTTATTTGGCGTTTATCATTCCTCGAGGAATATTTACGCCAAATCTATATTCATAAAATTTCTATAAATTTCCAAATTTTAACCTATATTATTTTCATTTTATTGCAAATAATTCAAAACTAATATTATTATCATAATCAAGTCAAATAAGTCTCCCTCACTGGCCTCGGTTCGAGTTGCCCAATCGACGATCGTATTTTCTGGCCAGTCCGGCTCGGTACCTTGAGCAGACTTCTCGGCAAGGAGGGGCCGTGATTGGCTGTCCACCTGCCTAGGCCACTCCAATACACGAGAGGGGCTCGATCGGTGCTCGTGATTAATCGGGAGTATTTAACGCGAATTTTATCACAAATGTACATGAAATTAGAAAAACAAAACAACGCTAAGATATAAAGCAAACATCTGGGCTGTGTGCAATGTGCAAAATTAAATCAAAACATATACTTATCTAGTAAAATTATGTTTTTGAGTAAATCTTTTTGTCCTCTGGACATACTGAACAAAAGCACGCATATGCTTTGAGTTAGTAGTTCCTACCAACAGCAAAATATGACGCACGTCAGTGGTATCTATTTCTGCTAATAACATTATTCTTTCTATTATATACTTTGGACATTCACATAGAAAATGAGTGACTGTTTCAAAAATATGTGGACAGTTCGAACACATTCCATTTTCATGGATATTCAATCTAAACAAATCATAATTCAAAGAAATATTTCCCATTCTCAATTTATGCATAATAGACTGTTCCTTCCAGTTGCTTAGGGAACATTGAAAAGTTTTCTTAACTGTTTTTTGTATCAACTTCAGTGGAGATTCTGCTTTTTCCCATCGTTTTTGCCATTTTTCCATAAAGTGCTCTCTAAGTATATATTTACATTCTGCCATATTCAAACCATTTTCAATATCGATAACATTTCGACACAAAGCAGCTTTTGCCTCTTTGTCCGCGACTTCGTTTCCATTAATGCCACAATGGCTGGGTATCCATTCAAAATTTATATCTATTCCTTTATATTTCAATTCCGTACATCTTATAATAATTTCACTTACAAAACTCTCCGGTTTATTTGAATTTATAGCCTGTAAAACACTTAATGAATCACAAAAAATAACCACTCCAGCATACAAATTCGAGACTTGTTCTAACCAGATCAAAGACATAATAATAGCAATCAGTTCAGCTCTGTACACAGACGTAAAGTCTTGTATGCGTTTTGCTTGTGCATACTTCCAATAAGGAACATAAAAAGCAGCGGACACTTTGCAAGTTTTTGGGCACTTTGAGCCATCGGTGAATACATGAACATAATGTTGCCATTTCCTGTTTATCAATTCAAGAGCCATTTGCTGCTGATGTATAACATGATCACACTTTGATAACATCATGTCTGAACTTAACTCCATGGACACTGCTGGCATCTGCCAGTGCCAAAACGGTTGATGAAAAGGTTGTACTTTTTCCATACATTGGGAAAATAATATGTCTTCACTTTTCATGATTCTTTCACCGAAAGGGTTGTGGGGATTTTCACTTTCGTAAAAATCAAATTGCCAGCACTTTTTGATATCCCGTATTAAGGGATGGTTTGGAACAGTGTCAATGTGCCTACGGAATTGAGCAGTCAACATCTGCCTACGCAGATCTAGTGGTAATTCACCTGATTCTACTTGCAGGGTTGTCAGAGAGGTGCCTATACTGGCTCCTAGACAGATTTTGAGAGCTTGGTATTGTACTGAATTGAGAATGTTTTTTTTACATACGATGAAGCTGAATCATATGCTTCACAGGCGTAATCTATCAAAGAACGAATTATTGCTCTATATACAGACAGTAAATCATTGGAGCCTCTAATCCAATTCACATGAGTTAAACTCTTTAGTATATTGATTTTACGTTTGCATCTGGATGCCACTTCTTGTATGTAGGCTCTCCAATTTAACCTCTTATCAAAGATCACTCCTAAATATTTATAATCATCCTTTGTCGTCAAAATTTCTCTCCCTATCTTGAGGGACAAAATAGCCTCCTTAGGAGTGTGAGAGAACAGCATAGGTGTAGTTTTTGTGTGGGAGATTTTAGGTCCCCACGATGAAAACCACCCATCCAAGGTGTTCAAATGTTGTTCTAACGCAGTGGTCATTATCCTAATGTCCTTTCCCGACTGCCAGATTACACAATCATCAGCATACAACAAGGTGTGGATGTCGGTCCTGAGCGGAATGTCAGACATCATAACATTAAATAACAATGGGCTCAATGTGCTCCCTTGCGGAAGCCCATTCATTAGTTTCATTGTTTTGGATAATTCATGCCCAACTCGAACTTGAAAAGTACGTTTCAGTAAAAATGCTCTTAGAAATAAGTACATATTCCCACATACGCCCAGTTTCGATAACTTTATGAGAAGAGTTTTATTCAACACAGAATCGAAAGCTTTCTCTAAATCAATAAAAATTGCCAAGGTTTTGGCGTTCACTTTCAGATGTTTCTGAATTTCATTTTCCAAATTAACAATGTTATCCACACATGTTCGATTTTTCCGAAAACCTTGTTGTACTGGGATCAAAATATTATGTTTTTCTATGTACATACTCAAACGTTCTTTCACCATTCCTTCCATGATTTTCATAAAACATGAGATGAGAGCTATCGGTCGATATGATGTCAGTTTGTCTGACATCTTATTTGGTTTTAAAATGGGTATCAATATGGAATGCAGCAGGGACTCAGGTATGTCCCCTGTTACCCATATCTTGTTATATATTCGTAACAGTACTGATTTTGATGATTCAGGTAAATGCTGATATACTTCGTATCCTACCCTATCTTCTCCTGGGGTAGTCCTTTTCCTGGAAATTAGATACATGTCTAACTCCGTCATATGAAACAATTCATTTAGGACGGACAACATTGATGTATTTTCGGAATATTTCACTTCTTCAAACGCTGTATTTATGTCATCAGATGTTTCTTCCTGTCCACATGATTTATAGTATTCTCCCAAGTAATCTGCTTACTTCCCATCTTCCACAATGGGAAGCCCATTCACTTTTAAAGTTGGGATGGTTGGTATACCGGTGGAAGGGGTTCCATTGAGGGTTTTTACCGTTTTCCAGATTTGAGATACTGACGTGAAACGATTAAGACCGAGCTGAAAAGATAACCAATAATTTCTTTTTGCTTGTCTTATTGTTCTTTGAGCTTGAGACTTTTTCAAATGGTAATTTTCTTGCAGTTTCTTAGTCCAATGTTTATTTAATTTATTTCTAATTCGGTTACGCTCTCTTATGATCGTGGAGCACTCTTTTGTCCACCATGGAACTGGCTTGCTTTTGCCCTTTGATTTGATCGGACTTACTTCTTCTAAGATTTGTGTCAAACATCTCATGAATTTACTATGCAGGTCTGATGTGGATATTTCAAAACTTCCGAAACACCTTTCGTTTATTTTTTCCTCACACTTTTCCTGAAATATGGCCCAATTTATATTTTTTGTTGACCATTTCCTTCCCACCTCTTTCTGTTCAGTGCGGGATTTCAATGTACTTCCTAAAAATAACTTTGTACCAACTATAACATGGTCACTCCTGTGTTCCACTGGTATGACTTCCCAGATGCATTTGGTAGCCATTTCAGCTGACACTATAGTCAAATCCAAACATGTCATTTTTCCCGAGGACGGGTCCTTTCTAGTACCAGATCCTTCATTTAAAACAACCAAATTTGTATTTAACAAAAACTCTTCAATTATTCTTCCATTATTATCTGTTTTTACACTGCCCCATAAAGTGTTGTGGGAGTTAAAGTCCCCAACAATGATTACTTTCTTGGGGTTTGTTACATGCGTCATTAATGCCTTCATGATTTCCATGCTGATCTTTTTTGCATGGGTTATAGTAGTTAACTATCGAGATTTCTGAATGTTCTATATACAGCTTAATCGTCTGCATTTCTACATCATTATCATCTGTCAAATAATCAAAATACAATGAGTTATGTATATAAAAAGCCACGCCTCCTCCACACTGGTTTGTGCGATTTTTCGAAAGACATGTATAATTCGGAATTTGGAAAGACTGGTTATGTCTAAACCATGTTTCTTGTACACATATGATGTGGACTGTTTCATGACATTCAGACTCTAAATATGCTATTAAATCTCCTCCATGTGAGTGCATTCCCTGTGCATTCCACTGGAGGATGAATAAACTTGTTATCACACAATGTGACATTAGAGACATGGTAAGAATTGCTCAGCTATGGTTGTTATTATAGTGCGCAATTCTGATTCCGACTTATCTTTAATAAAAGTCTGAATCACGTGAATCATAAAACCAATAATATCTTGGTTTGATGCTGACATGAAAAAAATTTGAGTGCCATTTGGTGGGTTCCTCGTTCTTTCGTACTGAGTGGTGGGCTTCTGTCTCAGGCTGTCTAGGCATGGTTGTGTCTTTTGCCTGTTGAATGCCACTGCCATGGTTTTGTTCAGTTACATCATCCTGTTTATTCTGGTTGGGAGTAACAGGTGCTCTTGCCGATTTGTTTAGCCCGTTCTTCTTTGTGACTGCCTGTGTCGTATTACAATGACTATCTTTACCTAATTGATTTGGTTGGTTGTGTGGGATTTGCGTCTTTTCTTCTTTTTCCTGCCACTGACGGGCAGCTTGGGCGTAGGAAAAGTTATTCACTACTTTGATTTTCTGAAATTCCTGAGCCTGTTTAGCCATTTTACAACCATTGTATGCCGCGGAATGTTTTCCGCCACAATTCATACATTTCGGGTCGTCTTTCTGTTGGCACTGGTCAAATGTATGCATCTCCCCACATCTGACGCATCTTTGTTTAGCTCGGCAGTTTTTGATGGTGCGGCCGAATCTCTGACAATGAAAGCATCTGACCACGGGGGGGAATGTACCGCTTCACGGAGAATTTTTGAAAACAAAGGGTCACTTCTTCTGGTAATTCTGTCTTTTCGAATGTTAGAATGACACTGCGCGTCGGGGTGGGTGCTGCTTTGTCACTCTTTTCTTCTTTGCTTTGATTCTGTTTCTTATGATTTCGCATGATTCGCTTTGCATGCGATACTCTCTGTTTCTTTAATTCCGTTTGTATCTCAATATTCGACATTTCTATCGGCACGCCATAAATGACACCCTTTACGTTGAGACCCTCCTCCCGAGCTTTCACATGTACATTGCCAATTGACTGAATTTCCAGAAGTTTTTGACGTTGCTTTTGGTTTGTACACTTTACCATAATGCCATCTTTGGTTGGCTTGATAAACTCTGGGGGTGAACCACAACATTTCTGAATGTCACGAGCGACCGTTATTAGGTTGATGTTCTTCAAGGATTTGTGTGAATCAATCGGTGAAATGTACACCTTCAAGTCGGGAGGTTTGGATCTAGGGGTGCCAAATGTAGAGTTTTCATGTTCTCCGTCTGAGGACGATTCTACCCTAGTTGATAGTTCTTCAATATCTACACTTTCTTCGCGCACCTTGCGCTTTTTTCTTTGAACTTGTTTCTTAGACTTAACTACACGAAAGTCCAAATCCACAGAGGTTTCTTCCTCCATACCCTCTGTGGTGCCCGCATCAGAATCCTGATGGGAGTCTAGGGGGGCAGAGGAGGCCGTACAGGCGGCCATATCGGTTCCCCCTTTCAAAAGGCGGGAAATTGAAATTCAGCCCTCAACCTCGGGTTACTGGTGCAAGTTGTGCAAAGAACAACAAAATAGCCCAGAGTTTGCTTACCTTAACGTAAACTGCCTTTTCGATGTTCCGTGTTTCTGCTCTACTATGTAACCGAATTCCGAAATATATATCCGAATAAATTAAGTAAATTTCAGAAAATATTCTCCGCTTGGATCTCCACTCCACTCCACTCCACTCCACTCCGCAACGCTTAGTCTTTATTTAAGGCAGCGAAGGGAATATCCAAAGGTTATGATGTCCACAGCGCTTACTCTTTATTCCAGACGGCGAAGGCAATATCCAAAGCGTATGATACAGTGTATATCCTTTTATCTAAAAACAACAACAGCAAAAAAGCAATTCCTCGTGAATTTTACCGTATTTTTCAATTATTTATCATTTTCCGGCGAAAACGCTACGGTGAAAACGCTAATACCACGACAATGTCGCTTTATTTCCATCCAACAATATAAGATGATGCAAAAACAATGTACCGGTACACTACGATACATTATAATGAATAATATTGTAAATAAACAGAGTGATTTTTGTTTAAAACTGATGTATTTGTTGATAGGGTAGTATAAAAACAGTATAGATAATCCCTTTTATGAGGAACTTTAGATATGATAACGGTACATTGGTCTAGATAAAGACTAAGCGCACCGGGTGACAGCTGTCGACATCATAACCCTTTGGATATTACCTTCGCTGCCTTGAATAAAGACTAAGCGCACCGCGTTTACAACAGAACACCTGTGGACATACGGAAGACAGCGCTCTCCTTTCTATAGCGGTTAGTTTCGATTCAGAAGTATAGAGATATAAAAACGAGACCAAATTGGTTAAGAAATCATTTATTATGACTAAGCTACTCATTTGGAAATGCTACCATAGCTTGATAAGCATATCTATGCCCGACAAACAAACTGACACCAAAAAGGTTGTGCCACCTCAGATGGTACCAACAACCCATTTTTCGGGTCTTGGCTCATGGACTAAAAAGGGCAGGGGATTATGAGCATAATAGAGAAGGTCAAAGGTCGATTACTGACAGTCTTTTCGTTTCTGTACCGGTCCATATAGAATGGATGTTAGCGATGTGCTTCGTATGTATATGTAACCATAACTTTATGGTTGTTGGGAATTGAATGTGCAAGTTCTCATGTGCATGTTCCAAACATTAATTTATTATAGAAATTAAAGTGCAACAACGAAATGCGCTGCAATAAGGCGAATAAAGAAGACACATGGCACAAGTTTTCTCTCATACGTTTATAGCATTTGCGAGAAATTGTCTATCAAAAAAAACAAACGATCGGTATTTGGGATTTGCAGCAGTTCAAAAAAGTATATTAGATAAAATTATATCCCATATTACGTTCCTATGACAATGGTGATTTCGACTGTTTAGTCTATATTTCTATTTTTGTATGAATTCTTTATAATATGCTTATTTTCGGATGCACTCGCTATATAAATCATTTAAACGTTTAGAAATCTGGGTTTTTAGTAGATTTCTTTCGTAAGTTCATAAGTCAAAATGATTTTGCTATCATTGAGTTGCAAGGATTTCAGCCA
The DNA here is from genome assembly GCF_964275005.1 of Diadema setosum. Lineage (NCBI taxonomy): Eukaryota > Metazoa > Echinodermata > Echinoidea > Diadematoida > Diadematidae > Diadema > Diadema setosum. The sequence goes on from NC_092699.1 coordinate 407,503, forward strand.
AACGCCACTGGTTGTACAATCCAATAAAATTGGATATGACAACTCATGCCGAAAAAAAAAAATATATATATATTTTTCATTCAAATTACACTGCAGTAGAAAACGCTACAAATTTGCGAAGCGGTCATTCAATTCTGCGAAAGACGGAGATGTGATTATGGAGCGCTTCAATTGTAGCACTCGACTTTTTGGGAGTAAGATATTTCGAGCAATAAAAGTACGAAATGCCCTTCTCTTTACAGTTAAACTCGCATAAGTCGATCTTCTCGGGACTGAGCAAAACACATCGACTTAGGCGAGTTTCGACTTGTACGTAAGTCGAAAAAAATCGACTTAAAGTTACACCACACGTACATATGTATAATGTACATGTATGTTGTCTACTCTGGAGCCGAGAACTGGAGCGGTGTGCCCGATATTTGCCCTTCAGCAAGACACTTTATCCACATTGATGCAGGCCAGGGCTCCACACTAACTTTTATTTTGGTGGCCCCAAAATGATTGATTTTTATTTTTTGGTGGCCCGAACAAAAAAAAAAAACAACAAAAAAACAAAAAAAAACAAGCAAAACTAAATTGGTCCTACGTTCGGTCCGAAAGTTACCGTTATTTATTTCTGATTGTAACACCTTCCGGAGCCGAATGTTGCCGTTAATCATTTTCAAATGTAAAAACAAGCAACCGACATTCATTCTATTATCTTACGGAGCTGAATATCATCCTTATTCATTTCCGAACGTGAAAGCAAACATCCGCTTTTTATTTCATCATCTAAATGAGCCGATTGATACCGTTAATCATTTCCAAATGTAAAAGAAACAATCTGTTACTTATTTTAGCATCGTACGGAGCAGAATATTACCGTTATTCGATCTCCAAATTCAAAAGCAAACACCCGACATTTATTTTATGATCGTAAGGAGCCGAATGTTACTGCTGTCCACTTCCGAAAGTGAAATGAATCATCTGACATTTATTTTGGCATCTTCAGGAGTCGAATGTTACATGCTATTTACTTTCGAACGTAAAAGCGAACTTTCGGCAATTATTTCATCATCGCACTGAGTTGAATACTATAGTTATTCATTTCCGAACGCCAAAGCAAACATTCAAAATTTATTTTAGCATCTTCCGGAGCTGAATGTTACTGCTATTTACTTTCGAACATAAAAGCAAACATAAGACATTCATTTTATCATCGGACGGAGTTGAATACTATTGTTATTCATTTCCGAACGTTAAAGCAAATATCAAACATTAACTTTACCATCAAACGCAGCTAAATGTTACTGTTATTCATTTCGAAATTTAAAAGCAAACATCCGACAGTTATTTAGCATCATATGGAGAAGAATATTACTGCTATTCACTTACGAACGTAAAAACAATCATCTGACATTTATTTTAGCATCTTCTGGAGCCGAATGTTATTGCTATTTACTTTCGAAAGTAAAAGCAAACACCCGACATTTATCTCATTGTCGTACGAAGTTGATTATTATTGTTATTCATTTCCGAACGTCAAAGGGATAATTCGACATTTACTTTAGCATCTTCCGGAGCTGAATGTTAATGTTATTTACTTTCGAACGTAAAAGTAAACATCCGACATTTATTTCATCATCGTACGAAGTTGATTATTATTGTTATTCATTTCCGAACGTCAAAGGGATAATTCGACATTTACTTTAGCATCTTCCGGAGCTGAATGTAATTGTTATTTACTTTCGAACGTTAAAGTAAACATCCGGCATTTATTTTATCATCGTATGGAGTCGAATATCATTATTTTTCATATCCGAACGTCAAAGCAAACATTCGACATTTATTTCAGCATCTTCCGGATACTTTTTTTTTTAATCCTTATTCATTTCCGAACGCAAAATCAAATCTCTGACATTGCAAAAGTATAAGCAAACATCCGACATTTATTTTAGTATTATACGGAATCGAATATTACCGTTATTCATTTCCAAAATTAAAAGAGCAAACATCTGACATTTATTCAGCATCTTATGGAACCGATTGTTACCGCTTCATTTCCAAAACTGAAGGCAAACATTTGGCTTTTTTGGTGGCCCGGCGTGCGTTTTTGGTGACCCCGGTCGCAAATTAACCATTCGCGAAATCGTGATTCGATTCGCGAAAAGACTCCGCTAAATATAAGGCATAGATCGCTACACTCGGCAGGGGCTACGTCGTCCTTTCACCAGGTCTCGTTACAAAACCAAAATCTCGCGCGAGTTCTTGCGTTACCTATCGTTAATGTTAACGAAACATCGTTAATTTGCGCTAGGGATCGTTACTCATCGTTGCTACCGAAACGTTAATTTTCCCGATCGTTAGTTTGCGTTACTAACGATTCAGGTGAAACCGCTTGCGTTAATGAAACGTTAATGTTTATTTACGCAGTTTCTTTTGGTATATACTGTATGTAAACAAAAACTGGCGTCTCGTGATTTTGACAGTGATTTATTACACAATAAAATCTTATTCGACTTAGGCACAGTGAATTCAATGGTTTTTCCGTGAAAGTGTTCTTGGAATTTCATCGACTTAAGCGAGTATTCGACTTAAAAAATTCGACTTATGAGTGAATTAATACACGTAAGTCAATGGGGAAAAATCGGGACTTTTTAAAATTATCGACTTGCGCGATTATTCGACATATGCGATGTCGACTTAGGCGAGTTTAACTGTATTTGATGTAATTAATGTTTTAATGCTATTATCACCAAAGTGGTTTAAGCTCTTAGTGTGCATGCGTCTTCTCTCTATCTACCTCTGCATTTAGGTACATACTTTCAATCGAATTAAAGACTTTATGAGATCGCGTTGCAGCATTTTCATATTCATAAATGATTGCAGCAAATGCTCGTTTGCTCTATGCATTATGCACATTGAATGAGAAAAGTACTTTATTTTCCGTCTTTTATCGGGGGATGATTGGTATACACAATGAAATAACAGAAGAGAAGATCATTTCAGGGGAATTAGCCCTCTGCTATGAGAGATCGAAGAATGTCGGGAGAAATGGTGTAATTTCAACAAACATGTTTTCTTTTCCTTATTTTTTGAAGTGATGTAATGATGTTAGGTCTTCAAGCCTGTGTGGCATGTGCTCGCCATTCTTCCATGGTCTTGACGACTTCTTCAGCTTCCAGGTGGCCAACCTTTTGTTGCTAAATTGAATGAACTTTTCCGACGAACTCGGAAATGCTCACCTGCGACCCTGTCTGAAAAGACACTCTCTCACATTGATGCGAATCTGAATTCTCGATGGGAATTCTAATTTGAAATGCGTCAGTGCTACATTTTTTGAAGTGATAGGACATAGTGAAAGGCAAACGAGGTTGAATGAACATCTATGCGCTATCTTTTTTTTTCTTTTTTTTGGTTGGCTATTTTGAATTACGTAACTACGAAATTGGAAGGCAAACGTACACAAAAAATGACTGCAAAATCTTTGCATAATGTTGTACCCTTTTGCCCTTTTTTTGCCGTTTTGCTCTTCCTTTGTAATACATTTGTCTCAATTAGTGCTCCTTCATTTTATCTCATTACATCTCATCACTTTCCTTTCCAGCTATCCCCTTCTTCATTCCCATATACAAACGTGTAGATTGACTATTATCATTGATGGTGATGATCTCTTCTCCAAGATACTCTGCCCATAAAATGTATATATGTATAGATATAGATATATATATATATATATATATATATATATATATATATATGAGTTCTCGATTGGCATTCTAAATTGAAGTGTGTTCATGCTACATTTTTGAAGTGATAGGATATAGCGAAAGGAAAACAAAGCTGAATGATCATCTTCATGGAACTATATTTTTTTGTTATCGATTATGAATTACCTAACTATGAATTGAAAGACAAACATACGCAAAAAACGACTTCAAAATCTTCGCATAATGCACCATTTTGTAAACTCAAGTTTGCCATTGTTATTTTTACTTTTCCTTTATGATACATTATTTGCTTCGATTAGTGCTCCTTCATTCTATCTCATTACATTTCATCACTTTCCTTTCCAGCTATCCACTACATTCCCGTCTACAAACGTATAGATTGGTTATTATCATTGATTGTGGCGGTCACTTCTCAAATATATTTTGCCCGTTATATATATATATATATATATATATATATATATATATATATATATATAATCTAAAAAGATATTACCATAACACAGACAGGCAAACCTAGCCGTGTGTAACATTACATTTCGATTACAAAAGTGTGATCGGATTACCATCCACCAAACAAAATTTAGAAGACCACCATATTTCTCCCCCCCCCCTTCCATCTCTCTCCCTCTCTTTCCCGTAATCCAATTCTTCATTATCATCTACAAATGTGTGGATTGAATATTATCATTGATGGTGACGATCACTTCTCGAAGATATTTTGCCTGTATTATGAATATATATATACATATATATATATATATATATATATATATATATATACAATCTAAAAAGATGTTACCATAACACATATTTTATAGGCAAACCAAGCTGTGTATAATATTACATTTCGTTTGCAAAAGAGTGTTCGGATTACATCCATCAAACATATTTTGGAAGACCAGCCTATTTCTTTTCTCTCTATCTCTCAATCTTTCTTCTTATCGCATAGACTCCAATGTTTCGCCTGAAGACCGGAAGACCTCATCAAATATACATATTCATCAAAACAATCAGCTTTCCTGTTAGTGATTACTTTTTATCATATGATGAATAACTTATGTCTTATCACTTTGTGAAATCTTATTTCATGTGATTCGTAATGAGCAATATCTTCCCCGCAGTACGACAGAGTTATAAGTCAATCGTAAGATTGCGCTAGTAAAATTGGCAGCATTTAAACCCCAACAGTAAAATCACAAATGCGCTCATTGATATCTTTTATTTATCCCAGGGAAACCTAAGTTATATCTGTAGGCCAACGGCGTAAATCCATTCTGAGGAGTGGGGGGGGGGGATGGTCACCATCACCACGATTACAAGCCCATAACCGGACCGGCGTAGCCTTTTTTTTTGGGGGGGGGGGGTGGGGGGAGAAGCTTTGTGCCCCCCTCCCCCCCCCCCCCCCCCCAACACACACACACTTTACAGGGATCGGATGCCCCATTCTTTTGCATGAAATATAAAGTGGGAGAAAAGTGGCAGCAACAACAAAAAGACTTTTTGTTCTTGTTGCTTTTTTTTTTTTTTTTTTTTTTTTTTTTTTTTGCTTGTCAGACGACTTTCGGCGGAAAATCAGACCTTAAAAGTATGAAAACATTTTTTTTTTTTTGGAAATATCTGTGAGAGGGAGCGGAACGACCGAACGGACGAAGGGTGTGTATAATGGGGGGGGGGGGTATCCCTCTCCCACACGAGGAAGATTTTGCATTTTCAGACCTGAAATTCAGCGATCTGGTGCTCACTTGTGGTGAAAATTTTGTTTTCTTTTCTTTAAAAAAACAGTAAGAAAATGAAATATTCACAATATATTATTGAATGACAAAATCGTGGTATTTCAGCTCTTGCTGTGCGACATCACTGTGAAGGCCTACTAAATAATGGGGCCTATCATCGGCGTAGACAGGATTTGATCTTAGGAGGAGCGGTTATGTGAGGGAACGAATCAAGCGAGGGGGGAGGGTATGGTAGGGGGGTTTCCCCCTCCTACGGTGAAATCTCTTTGCGTTGAAAATTTTGACATTTTCCAGTCCAAAAACTGCCGTTTGTAGCTATATTCTTCGCTTTGGAAATTAAGGGGGGTACACCAGGCGCAACTGCTGTCAATCACTGGCAGCAACATCAGGAGAATGGCATAGCGATTAAATGCGAGCGAGCATGAAAATTTTAACATTTTACAGTCTAAAAACTGCCGTTTGTAGCTATACTTTTTCTCTTTGGAAATTAAGGTGGGCCGCATCAGGCGCAACTGCTGGCAATTACTGGCAGCAACATCAGGAGAATGGCATAGCAGTTAAATGCGAGCAAGCGGGGCGAGCGAGCTTGAAAATTTTGACATTTTACAGTCCAAAGACTGCCGTTTGTGGCTGTATTTTTTCGCTTTGGAAATTATGGGGGCACACCGGGCGCAACTGCCGGCAATCGGGCAGCAACATCAGAATGGCATAACGATTAAATGCGAGCGAGCGAAGCGAGTGAGCTTGAAAATTTTGATATTTTACAGTCCCACATGTCCTTTGTGGCTGTACTAGTATTTTTTTTTTTCGCTTTGGAAATTAAGGGGGGGGGGGCGCACCGGGCGAAAACTGCTGGCAATCGGGCAGCAACATCAGAATGGCATAACGATTAAATGCGAGCGAGCGAAGCGAATGAGCTTGAAAATTTTGACATTTTCCAGTCCCAAAAACTGTCGTTTGTGGCTGTATTTTTTCGCTTTGGAAATTAAGGGGGCGCACCGGGTAAAAACTGTTGGCAATTACTGGCAGCAACATCAGGAGAATGGCATAATGATTAAATGCGAGCAAGCGAAGCGAGCGAGCTTCAAAATTTTGACATTTGACAGTCCAAAAACTGCCGTTTGTATATAGCTATATTTTTCGCTTTGGAAATTAAGGGGACGCACCGGGCGAAAACTGCTGGCAATTACTGGCAGCAACATCAGGAGAATGGAATAATAATTAAATGCGAGCGAGCGAAGCGAGCGAGCTTCAAAAATTTGACATTTTACAGTCCCCAAACTGCCGTTTGTAGCTATATTTTTCGCTTAGGAAATTAAGGGGGGCGCACCTGCTCACAATCACTGGCAGCAACACCAGGAGAATGGCATAGCGATTAAATGCGAGCGAGCGGAGCGAGCGAGCTTTAAAATTTTGACATTTTACAGTCTAAGAACTGCCGTTTGTAGCTATACTTTTTCGCTTTGGAAATTTAGGGGGCACACCGAATGCAACTGCCGGCAATTACTGGCAGCAACAACAGGAGAATGGCATAGCGGTTAAATGCGAGCGAGCGGAGCGAGCGAGCGGAGCGAGCGAGCTTGAAAATTTTGACATTTTACAGTATAAAGACTGCCGTTGTGGCTGTAATTTTTCGCTTTGGAAATTAAGGGGGCACACCGGGCGCAACTGCCGGCAATTACTGGCAGCAACATCAGGAGAATGGCATACTGATTAAATGCTAGCGAGCGAAGCGAGTGAGCTTGAAAATTTTGACATTTTCCAGTCCTAAAAACTGTCGTTTGTAGCTATATTTTCGCTTTGGAAATTAAGGGGGGCGCACCGGGTGCACCTGCTGTCAATCACTGGCAGCAACATCAGGAGAATGGCATAGCGGTTAAATGCGAGCGAGCGGAGCGAGTGAGCTTTAAAATTTTAAAATTTTACACTCCAAAAACTGTCGTTTGTAGCTATATTTTTCGCTTTTGTTTGTCCCAGTTTTATTTGAGAACCACCCCCCCCCCCCATCGACGCCTCTATACATATTAGGTTGCTTTTGTTCAGTGAAAGATCTGCTGCACACTCTTTGATAAATTAGGGAATATACGTCTATGTCAAAAGTGTACAAAGTTTATCCCTTATCATGTATAGCGGACCTTTTGCATGTTCATGATTGCAATACAACAATCTGGTGCATAGTTCTGGCGATATTTGGACAATTTTCCATTAAGAAAGTTCGAGATTTGTCCTCATCTCGGGAATTGCTTGGGAATAAATGATTTGTCTGTCTAAACACTTCCTTTGTGGCGGGGCAAATGCCCCTTTGCCCCATTCGACGTCCCTGATCTTCCCTTGGTATGCCCATAGATGTATCCTGACTGAGTCATCAGTCACTGTCGTTTCTCAGGAATGATTCAGGAAATGGAGGGGATTCAATTATGGCGATAAAGTTGTTGTTATTGTTTGATTGTATGTTTTCGTACATATTTTGCAGATGGTCCCCAGTTACTCGCGTCATAGCATGTTTACATGTAGACCTATACTATTTGACGTTGTCAACGCCTGAGCCATACCTTACAGTGTATGTCGATGTTACTTTCTTCGCGAGCGAGCGAAGCGAGCGAGCGCTTGAGAAAATTATACATTTTCCTACTGTTCAGCTCCGTTACCTGTCTGAAGGCCGGCGTACAAACGTCATGCAATATGCCAAAATTGATACAATCACATTTCTGCTTCCTCCATTTTTCCCCTCCTCCATTTCAGGGGGGGATATATCCCCCCCCCCCATCCCCCCCCCCCCGGGATTTACGCCAATGCAGTCATGATGGATAATTTCAGAAAGCAAACTTCTTTATACACACAAACTTCAGTGTGAATGGCAGGTACCGCAAGAGCATGGATTTTTCAGATTTAGTCATCATTAGTTGTCAAAAACAGCCAGAAAGTTGCAGTGATTTATTTGAATATTGAAGATCCCATCAGGCTCTTGTCAATATTATGAAAAAAATAATTGCTGAAACAAAACCAAGAGAAACAAACTCAAATGAAAAATTGGTCTGCAAAACTCAACTTTGATGATGCTTGAAGTTTGTTTTTTTTTGTTTTTTTTGTTGTTGTCATACTTATGAATGACAGCCTGATTATGCTATAAGATCGTTCAAAAAATTTACTTGGCCAACGAACCAAATAGAGGATTTACTGTATAATATTCATACAACGCAAGAGCCGATATTGTCACTATGGGGTCCTATATATTCATCATGGTAAAACACAGCCTAACATAATGTGTATGTTTTAGGCAAGAATACTTTGAATAGACCAGGTGGCCAGAGTATCAGGTTACATTGTACCTCCTTGAATAGACAGGATGTTGATACAAAAACATTCCTAAGACGCACTCGTAGACGCCATCTGAAAAGTCGGGGATTATGAGCATAATAGAGAAGTTCAAAGGCCGATTACAGACAGTCTCTTTTTTCTGCACCGGTCCATAGAATGCATTATAGTGATGTGCTTCGTACGTATTACGTAACCACTTTTACGGACCCCAATGATTTTATGGTTGTTGGGAAGCGAATGTGCAAGTTCTCATGTGGTTGTAACCAACATATATGTATAGAATTTAAACTTCGACAACGAAATACGCTGCAATAAAGCGAGTAAACAAGACATTTGGCATTTTTTTTTCTCATACGCTTAGCATTCGCCAAAAAATTGTAGATATAATTATGATGTTCGGTATTTGATGTTTGCAGCATTTCAAAGAAGCAGTCAAAAGAAAATAATATCCCATATTTCGATGATACCGACGATGGTGATATCGACTGTTTAGTCTTTTTTGTTCTAGTTCTGTATGAATTCCTCATAATATGCTAATATTCGGCTATAGTCGCTCTGTCAATTACTTATACATTTAGAAGTCTGAGGTGTTTTCAGTCCACTTCTTTCGTAAGTTCACGAGTCAATTTTTTTTTCGATCATTGAGTTCAATCCATTTATAATCAGTCAAATATGACAACTTATACGAAAAAAAAAACGATTTTTCTTTTTTTTTTCTTTGTAGAAAAAGCATGAAATGTTCTTGTCCACCTCATATATTGATGTGATCAAATGTTTTCATGCTGCTATTGAAGTGGTTTATGCACTTATCGTGGCTGCGTATTTTTTTATAATAATTGCATTATACATCTCTGTATTTAGGTAGACCTACTTGCATTCATTCCTTTAGACTCCGTGAAATCGCATTGAAGCATTTTCATATTAATAATATCATAAACGATTGCAGCAAATGCTCGTTTCCTTTATACATTATGCTTATTGAATGAGAATAGTACTTCATTTTCTGTCTTTTATCGGGCGATGACTGGTATACACAATAAAACAAAATAATATTGATTTACACTCATGACATAAGAGAAGATCATTTCAGTAGAATTAACCGTCTGTTATGAGAGATCGAAGAATGTCGGGAGAAATGTCGTTTATTTCAACAAACATATCATCTTTTCGTTATTTTCTGAAGTGATGTAACGATTTTAGACCTTCACGCTTGTTTGACATGTGCTCGCCGTTCTCCCATGGTCATGTCGTCTTCTTCTATCAGCTGCCGGGTGGTCAACCTTTTTGTTTCTAATATGAATGAACTTCTCCGACGAACTCGGAAATGCTCACCTGCGACCCTGTCTGAAAAGACACTCTCTCACATTGATGCGAATCTGAATTCTCGATGGGAATTCTAATTTGAATTGCGTCAGTGCTACATTTTTTGAAGTGATAGGACATAGTGAAAGGCAAACGAGGTTGAATGAACATCTATGCGCTATCTTTTTTTTTCTTTTTTTGTTGTTGGCTATTTTGAATTACGTAACTACGAAATTGGAAGGCAAACGTACACAAAAAATGACTGCAAAATCTTTGCATAATGTTGTACCCTTTTGCCCCCTTTTTTTTTTTGCCGTTTTGCTCTTCCTTTGTAATACATTTGTCTCAATTAGTGGTCCTTCATTTTATCTCATTACATCTCATCACTTTCCTTTCCAGCTATCCCCTTCTTCATTCCCATATACAAACGTGTAGATTGACTATTATCATTGATGGTGATGATCTCTTCTCCAAGATACTCTGCCCATAAAATGTATATATGTATATATATATATATATATATATATATATATATATATATATATACATATGTATTATATAAAACGTAGAAAGATATTACCAAAACACAGGTTGTAGGCAAACCTCATCTTGTATAATTTTACATTACTTTGAAAAATCTTTTAAGATTATCTACCGTCAATCTAACAAAATTTAGATGACCAGCCTATTTTTCTCTCCTTTTTTTTTTTCTTCTCATCGTATAGACTCCCCGGTTTCATCTGAAGAGCTCATACATGTTCTGTCAACTGGCTTGAACAGGACCGGTGTTTTATTCTTAGTTGTTGTTTTTTTTTTTTCTATGTAAGAAATAACGATACTCATTTAGGTTGGTGATTACTTTTTATAATAATTAAAAAATATGTCTTGTATCACTGTGTGAAATCTCATTTCAATTGATACATAGTGAATAATCATTATCTTCCCGACATTACGTCGAAGTTGTAAAGGAATTGTAAGATCGCACAGAAAAATAGCAGCATCAAACCCCGATAATAAACTCACAAATCCACTCGGTGATATCTTGTATGCATCCAATGAAAACCTATTATAAGTCGCATGATCGAAATTTGTAGGTAGTCACGATTGATAATTTCAGGAAGCAAACATCTTTATACAGACTTCTTCAGGGGATGGCAGGTATCGCGCAAGCGTGGATTATGCATTTTTATTCGTCTCAAAGAAAGATAGAAAGATGCAAAGATTTGTTTGAATATTGAACATATTCAAGGCTCTTGTCAATTTTATGGGAATTACTGAAACAGAACCAAGAAATAAACTCAAGTGGACGTTATTCTATTACGAAATTCGACTTTGATAAATCAGTATCACCAATTCTACTTGTAATATTACATCGTTGATGGTTTGCCTAGTGTTGAAACAAAGCCACGTGCTTCTGTTACAGACACGCGAGCTTTGTATTTGGATACAAGTAGCGGGGACATACAAGGTGTAACAGATTTTCAAATGTTGTATACAATGAATAAACTTCCTTCTGTTTCCAAGATTCATTGACTAGCTATGGTAAGGAATCTTGTGAACAACAGGAAGTCAAGAGTGGGTTCGTGTGCCTTTGAAATCGCCACAATACGAGATTTACTTGACGTGTCTTACAGTCGTGTAAATGGAAATACGCAATCCTGTACACAATCCTCCGATCGATCGCTTTTCATTGAAAGACTTTGAAGGCTTGTGATCAACGGATTACAGTTTCCATAAAAGATTGCCTCCATGAATCAGTAAATTCAAGACTATTATGTAGTAGAAATTTGCGACACCCTCGACATAGCCTGGTGCCCAATAATAAAAGACGCTATTCCTTTGAGTTGACGAGGGAACGTAAATTGACGATCGTACAGTACGTGAAGTTCAAACCGCGCGCGCGAACCCAGATAGCGAAGGGAAGCGACATTATTATTCATGAGCGGTCGTTATTCATCCAATCAGAAAGCGGATTCCTACACCGCATACACGGCAATTTGATGATTGGGTAAAGCGGGACCGTAAGTCACGCCCTGTAGAGCCCACTAATGTCAAAATCGACCACTAATGTCAAAACAACCACTAATGTCATAACACGTCGACGACAAATGTCATAACAACCACTAATGTCATAACACGTCGACGACAACAATGTCATAACAACCACTAATGTCATAACACGTCGACGACAAATGTCATAATGACCACTAATGTCATAACACGTCGACGACAAATGTCAAAATCGGATTAACCACTAATGTCATAACACGTCGACGACAAATGTCAAAATTTCCATTTTTACTGCAAATGTCATAACACATCGACGACAAATGTCAAGATCGGATTAACCACTAATGTCATAACACGTCGACGACAAATGTCAAAATCTCCAAATTTTACTGCAAATGTCATAACGCGTCACAGGGGCATATCCAGGAATTCCGTCAAGGGGAGGCGCCTTTACAAAATCAAAGGCCAGCGAGACCCTTCCCCCCCCCATTTTCTTATTTACACTTCTGTTGCGTTAACAAAATATAGACAGGGGGCACCAGAGGGGGATGCGCCCCTCTCGATCCCCGATTGCGTCAACCGCAAATGTCAAAATTGGGTTAATCACAAATGTCATAACACGTCGACCACAATAACGTCAAAACGCGTCACAGGGGCGGATCCAGGAATTCCGTAAAGGGGAAGTGCCTTTAAACTCGAAGGCCAGCGAAACCCCTCCCCTTTCTTTTTCTATTTCACTTCTTTTGTTTAACAAAAACAGAGACGGGGAGGGGCCGCCGCGCCCCCTCTAGATCCGCCACTGCGTCAACCACAAGTTAATGTCAAAACCCATCATTTGCATTACAGAGGCGGATCCAGGAATTCCGTAAAAAGGAGGCGCCTTTACAAAATCAAAGGCTGGCGAGACCCTCCCCTCCCCCCATTTTCTTTTTTTTTTTTTATTTCTGTTGCGTTAACAAAATATAGACAGGGGGCACCAGAGGGGGATGCGCCCCTCTCGATCCCCGATTGCGCCAACCGCAAATGTCAATATTGGGTTAATCACAAATGTCATAACACGTCGACCACAAATGTCATAACGCGTCACAGGGGCGGATCCAGGAATTCCGTAAAGGGGAAGTGCCTTTACAAACTCAAAGGCCAGCCCCCCCTTCTTTTTCTTTTCCTTTTTTTCTTTCTTTTGTTTTAACAAAAACAGAGACGGGGAGGGGCCCCCTCTAGATCCCCCACTGCGTCAACCACAAGTTAATGTCAAAACCCTTCATTTGCATTACAGAAGCGGATCCAGGAATTCCGTAAAAGGGAGGAGCCTTTACACTGTCAAAGGCTTCCACATTCCCTCCCCATTTTTTCTTTTTATTTATGTAAAAAAAAAAAAATAGAAGGGGGCACAATAGAGGAATGCGTGCCCTCTCAATCCATGATTGCGTTAACCAATGTCAAAACTCATTGCTTGCATAACAGGGCCGGATCCAGGAATTCCGTAAAGGGGAGGCGCTTTTACAAAATTAAAGCTGCCGCACCCCTCCCCCCATTTCTCCCTTTTTAGTTTTATTGTTTAAACTAAAGAGAGAGAGAGAGAGAGAGGGGGATTACCAGAGGGGGATGCGCCCCCTTTTTGATCCGCGATTGCGTCAACCACAAATGTCAAAACTCATTGCTTGTAATACAGGGGCGGATCCAGGAATTACGTAAAGGGGGGGGGGGGGCACCTTTACATAATTAAAGCCTGGCGCATCCCCCCATCCTTTTCTTATTATTTATGTTGTTTTGAAGAAAATAAAGAGAGGGAGCACCAGAGGGGGATGCGCCCGTCTCGATCCGCGATTGCGTTAACCATAAATATCAAAACTAACTGCTTGCATTACTGGGGCGGATCCAGGAATTCCGTAAAGGGGAGGCGCCTTTACAAAATTAAAGCTGCCGCACCCACCCCCATTTTTCCCTTTTTAGTTTTATTGTTTTAACTAAAGAGAGAGAGAGAGGGAGGGCACCAGAGGGGGATGCGCCCCCTTCTCGATCCGCGATTGCGCAAACCACAAGTGTCAAACTCACTGCTTGTAATACAGGGACGGATCCAGGAATTACGTAAAGAGGGGGGGGGGAACCTTTACTAAAGCCTGGCGCATCCCCCCCCCCATCATTTTGTTATTATTTATGTTGTTTTGAAGATTTTTTTTTCTTTTTATTTATGTTGGGTTGTTGTTTTTTTTTCTAAGAATGGGGGCACATGAGAGGGATGCGCCCCCTCACGATCCATGATTGCCTGGATTCCTGGATACAGGAATTCCGTAAAGGGGAGGCGCCTTTACAAAATTAAAGCTGCCGCACCCCCTCCCCATTTTCCCCTTTTAGTTTTATTGTTTTAACTGAAAGAGAGAGAGAGAGAGAGAGAGAGAGAGAGAAGGGGTGTCAAAACTCACTGCTTGTAATACAGGGGCGGATCCAGGAATTACGTAAAGGGGGGGGGGCACCTTTACTAAAGCCTGGCGCATTCCCCCCTCCCCCCACCATCATTTTGTTATTATTTATCTTGTTTTGAAGATTTTTTTTCTTTTTATTTATGTTGGGTTGTTTTTTTTAAAGAAAGGGGGCACATGAGAGGGATGCGCCCCCTACGATCCATGATTGCCTGGATTCCTGGATATAGGAATTCCGTAAAGGGGAGGCGCCTTTACAAAATTAAAGCTGCCGCACCCCCTCCCCATTTTTCCCTTTTAGTTTTATTGTCTTAACTGAAAGAGAGAGAGAGAGAAGGGGGGCACCAGAGAGGATGCGCCCCCTTCTCGATCCGCGATTGCGTCAACCACAGATGTCAAAAAACTCAATGCTTGTAAAACATGGGCGGATCCAGGAATTACGTAAAGGGGGGGGGGTGGTGGTACCTTTACATAATAAAAGCCTGGCGAACCTCCCATCTTTTTGTTATTATTTATGTTGTTTTGAAGAAAAAAAAAAAGAGGGGGCACCAGAGGGGGATGCGCCCGTCTCGGTCCCCCATTGCCTCAACCACAATGTCAAAACTCATTGCTTGCATTACAGGGGCGGATCCAGGAATTCCGTAAAGGGGAGTCCCTTTACAAAATTAAAACATGCCGCTCCCCCTATTTTTTTTTCCATTTCATTTCTGTTGTTTTAACAAACAAAAAAAAAAATAGATAGGGGCACCAGAGGGGGATGCTCCCCCTCTCGATACGCGATTGCGTCAACGACAAATGTCAAAATTAATTGCTTGCATTACAGGGGCCGTGGCGGCGGGTCCAGGAATTCCGTAAAAATAAAAAGAAATAAATAAGTTGAGGGGGTTACGCCAGCCTGTTATTTTGAAAAGACGTCTTTGCGGAATTCGTGGACCCGCCCCTGTAATGCAAGAAATGAGTTTTGACATCTGTGGTTGACGCAGTCGCGGATCGAGAGGGGACTCATACCTCTCTGGTGCCCCCTTTCTATCTTTTTTTTTTTTTTTTTAGTTGTTGTTAAAACAACAGAAATAAAAAGAAAAAATAGGGGTGCGGTAGCTATTTTGTTGTTGTTGTTGTTATTATTATTGTAGAAACAACACAAATGAAATGAAAAAAAAAACAACATAAATAATAACAAAAAGATGGGGGGATGCGCCAGGCTTTAATTATGTAAAGGTGCCCCCCCCCCCCCTTTACGCAATTCCTGGATCCGCCCCTGTATTACACGCAATGAGTTTTGACATTTGTGGTTGACGCAATCGCGGATCGAGAAGGTGGCGCATCCTCTCTGGTGTCCCCCCACCTCTCTCTCTCTCTCTCTCTCTCTCTCTCTCTTTCAGTTAAAACACTACAACTAAAAAGGGGAAAATGGGAAGGGGGTACGGCAGCTTTAATTTTGTAAAGGCGCCTCCCCTTTACGTAATTCCTGGATCCGCCCCAGTAATGCAAGCAATGAGTTTTGACATTTGTGGTTAACGCAAACGTAGATGTAGAGGGCACGCATCCCCTTATGGTGCCCCCTTCTATTTTTTTTTTAACAACATAAATAAAAAGAAAAAAATAGGGAGGTGGTGTGGAAGCCTTTGACTTTGTAAAGGCGCCTCCCGTTACGGAATTCCTGGATCCGTCTCTGTAATGCAAATGATGGGTATTGACATTGACTTGTGGTTGACGCAGTGGCGGATCTAGAGGGGGCGCTGCGGCCCCTTCTCGTCTCTGTTTTTGTTAAAACAAAAGATAGAAAAAAGAAAAAGAAAGGAGAGGGGTTTCCCTGGCCTTTGATTTTGTAAAGGCACTTCCCCTTTACGGAATTCCTGGATCCGCCTCATTGACCCGTTATGACATTTGTGGTCGACGTGTTATGACATTTGGGATTAACCCAATTTTGACATTTGCGGTTGACGCAATCGCGGATCCCTCTGGTGCCCTCTCTCTATATTCTGTTAACGCAACAGAAATAAAAATAAGAAAATGGGGGGGGGGGGAGGGTCTCGCCAGCCTTTGATTTTGTAAAGGCGCCTCCCCTTGACGGAATTCCTGGATATGCCCCTGTGACGCGTTATGACATTTGCAGTAAAATTTGGAAATTTTGACATTTGTCGTCGATGTGTTATGACATTAGTGGTTAATCCGATTTTGACATTTGTCGTCGACGTGTTATGACATTAGTGGTTAATCCGATTTTGACATTTGTCGTCGACGTGTTATGACATTAGTGGTCATTATGACATTTGTCGTCGACGTGTTATGACATTAGTGGTTGTTATGACATTTGTCGTCGACGTGTTATGACAATAGTGGTTGTTATGACATTTGTCGTCGACGTGTTATGACATTAGTGGGCTCTACACACCCCCTTAGTAACCCTCGGTTCGGGCTCGATTTTGGAAAACCTGTCCGTCTGTGGGGGTGTTCGCTCGCCAAAGCAAACCGTCCTAAACGGGTTAACAGTATGTATACACTGTATTTTATTTCTGCAACAGACTGCCATGTTAGATCACATCGAATGAGAATGTATGTTGTAACAATTGTCCTGAATTAGTGTCTGCAGTGCAAAATTTGACATGTGTAGTTTGTATTACTGTATGTGCATTGTTTGATGTGTATTTCGAGTGATGTTCGTCATTTACCAACATAAGTTGCAACAAATCCTGTTAATTAATGTTTTCATTGGGTGGTTAAATTACAAGTAATCGAAGAAATGATTTACTGCAATTCCACAAAACTTGCTTAAAATTAAACCGACCTCAGTTGGCTTTGGTAATCACTCTACCCAGCAGTTGTGTGGTTCATTTGGAAATCGAATGTCTGTTAAAATTCTATCCAGATTTCTGAAAACGTAGATTTGATGGTTTAATACAGATACACGTGTATATGAATTTGAAGTCCAAACTGAAATTGTGTGTGTGTTTGTGTGTGTGTGTGTGTGTGTGTGTGGCTTTCTTTTGTTTTGTTTTTTCTAAGAGGACACAAAACCGTCATTAATTTCTTCCCCATGCATAACATAAAACACATGTTGTGGAGAGTGAAAATGCTACCCTTGTTTTTCCATAGCTAGGAGTACAGTATGTGGGCGAGTTTATTATGGTCCGGTTGTGGACCACATTATACTCTACACACGTAGGTCTAGTAGGTTTGAGTAGGAGAGTGAATGGTAGGCATATTACCTAAAACTTGTCCGTGGCAGCTAGAGTATCTTCTATACGGTGACTTCCCCTCACCTTTGTAATTTCACTTCCAGAAAGAGCATGAACTGTGACAGATATCAAATCAAACATTTACATTCCATCCATAGAATTCATCGGTAAAGACTGGAATGACAAGTAAAGAAGTATATTGCTGGTTTTTGTTTTTAAGAGCTCATCTTTCATACGGTTGATTACTTTGCTGACACCAGAAAAACAAAATAGTAGTCATATTCACATCAACACGAAGCAAGATAAGATATTATTACTTTGGATGCTGAGTAATTTGGTGAAAAAAAAAAAAACCCAAAACACACATGAAAGGTCACCTTCGCAGATTATATTTGAGATATTGAGTAGTTGTATGTAGGCCTACATCTTTTATGTATGGCCGTCTCAGTAGGATCCTATATAATTATGACAGTAGATGTTCCGATGCAATAATTTCTGCACACAGACTATATCAGTAACTCAATGGATGTTTTGCAGTTTCCTTGAACAGTCAGTGTTGAAAGGTTTTTTTTTTCTTTTTTTTAAAGCAAAAAATTGAAAAGCTGAGATTCCAGTACTGATTGTCCAATCGTCTTCTTGCATGTTACGAATCCTTGATTTCCTTGATTGTGTGTTCCATTTTGGATGAGCGATTTTGTTAATTCTCAGACCCAGGGAAATGTTTTCTCGGTATACATGTGCATATGTGACCGTGCACCACAAATTGCGAACAAAAAGTCGCCCCCTTTGATTTAAAGTGAGGACTCAAAAAAGGTGAAACAGGTCAACCAAGTCAATATTAACTTTTTCTTATTTTCTGAAAGAGCTATTACCCTTCTTCTACATAATTCTTAAGTTTGGGATCATAAATTTTTTTAGCAGTTTTTCTATAACTTTTTTTTTGTAGAGTAGTGAGATCAGGTATGTCTTAGAGGTCCCTTTTTATTTCTTGATAATCCTTTGTACACTCTTCACTTTCAAGTCTGATAACTTTTGAAGGGATAAAGCTACTGCACGCTTTGAAAGTTAGCATTAATCATGGACAGAATGTGTTCATAGAGCATGCTTTATTTCAACTTAATCTGATAATTCCTTCATCAATGAAGGGATGCAGCAAGCTAGCTACCAGTACGTGTGCATGTGTGTGTGTATGTGTGTGTGTGTTGTGCATGTACAAACGTTCGTGCGTAAACATGTCACTGCACTCACGGGGTAATACGCCCGATAAAGTGAACAACTAACTGCAGGAAACTGAACTGTCGCTTGCGATAGCTCTACAACACACATCACATTGCACACACACAGCTTAATTCTGTAGTGTATATTGTATGCAATCACGCTCACATATCACGTATGTCTAATTGACTAATCAGTTTGAAAACGCAGAACTATACTCCACTGAGGTTTGATCTACTAATTAGTATTATTAATTTACATGTGGATTGGTAATGATCTTATCGTTTATTTCGAAAGTGCACTCGCGATGCTCCAGTCACTGGCAACACTGAGAAGTCGATAGTGAATACAATAAGTCCGCTTCATAGCCAAGTACGAAGTAGGCCTACTGTGGTAGCGATGTATTTACGAATACTAGTACCCGATCGACAAAAAGGGTGTGCAAAAGATTTCGGAAGAGCTCTTATTTGGCTATTTATGTATGTACGAATAGTGGTAAAGGTTGTAGCTTGTAAAGTTGTACATTCCATGCTAGCATGTTCGCCATGCCGCCCGGCGGCGGCTGCCCTGGCTGACAATCACGATGCACGATGAATAATGTCCCAGAGCGTTTCCATGTACGGAAAAAAAAAAAAAAAAAATGTTCGCCGGTATAGCTCATCGAGCTAGCTCTTACGCATGAAACCGGAAGTTACTGTCCCAGCCTGAGAGGTTTGATATCGGAGGTATCGTACGATATCACTTGATATCGGCTATATGCGATATGGAAAATTGATTGCTAGTAAACTGCTGATGCCCAAGGGGAAGAATGTACTTTGCATGTACGCGCGGCAAACCGCTCCAGTGTGAACAGCGTGCCACTGCGGCAGAGTTTAGCGACAAACCGCTGCCGCTGCCGCAAAACCGCTCCAATGTGAACGGCCCTTTATCGGGTAACGTTTTCTTCGCGGCAGTTCTATTATAGCAATGGGTGACGAGGGATGAGGGAGGGACACAACACATACAGAATGGGTAGAGAGAATCCTGCAGTCTCATTGGTCGAGAGCCATGCATCCATCTTTTTTTTTTTTTTTTTTTTTTTTTTTTTTTTTTACTGGCAGCACGCTTGATCACTGACGATAGACGCAATCAAAGACGCTTAACTGATAAGACAGGAAAGTGCGCGCTTATCCAGTACAAAACAAATGGACAGCGCGCGGTCCTCAAGCGTATTATGCACGTCACCTGAGACGCGCTGTCTTTGAAGTTAAAAGGGCATTTTACCGGTTTTTTATTTTTTTATATGTTGTTCTTTTAATTCTAAAAGACCCAGCGGTGCAAACAGAATCAAAATTTCATAACGATTAAGTCCGTAATTTAATGTTAAAAATGGAACTTTTTAGATGAGAATTATGCTAATGAGCTGACGAGCCCGGATGTTATGATGTCACAGGTGCTCTCACTATTGCTGATTACAAGTGCTCGCATACGCGTGCGTTAATTCGTATCGAGTAGCAGACGACGCTTAGGCCTAATTTAGCTAGCAGCGGCGCTTGTGTACTGTTCTATCCATGTAGATATCTCAAATTTCACTAAACCAAATCGCACCAAAATTACAGGATATACCTCATAGCATATTTCAAAGTATTCTCTTATATTTGAACGAAATCAGTAATCGAGAAGTATCAATATTGACGTCGACTTTCAAGTCGTCACTCAAAAAAAAAACTCACTCTTCGCGAGAGATCTTGGCGAATGCAAGATGCACAATCTAGAACTGAAGTTAGCCGACTAGTACTGTGCGAACGGGGAATTTACGCGAGAACTAAACTCAAAAGTGTAATGATTTTTGCGACTTGTGTGATACAAGAACTACATATTTCGTTCAACTTACCACAAATAATTTGTACATTTATTTATTGCCCCGATTACTTGAAAGATTTGTCTCATGATATTAAATGGCTAACTTCAGTCTGTGCGTGCGCAGCAGGTAGGTAGGGCCTGGCCGCAATCACTCGTGTTAGTCGAGAGCAGATTATTTTTAGCGACGCCGACAGGAAAGTCGACATCTACACTTACGCTTCCCGACGTGTGATTTGTTTCCAATTAACGTGAGCTGTTGGATATGAATCATATAGTATTTCCTGTGAGTTTGGTGTCATTTAGCAAGGTGAATTTTGAGATATCTACATGGATACGGAAGTACGCTAGCACCTACACCAGCGCTTGGATCGCGAAGCGGCGACACTGTGTTAGAATCTACGTGGTCACGCCACTCTTCCGAGATATGGGTCTTAGTACGTAGGCCTACTGAAACAAACTGTTAGATCTAACATTAGTCCTTGGTGTAAATAACACCACTATGAGATTTATCTCGACTAGAAAACATCGGAAATCTATAAAGCAGATACCTTACCTGAAAAAGCCAGCACAGGAACAACAGTGCGTGCAGGACAAGGGTCCAGATCTAGATCTGGAGTCTGGACTTTCGTCTGGACTTTCTTCAAGTTTTGGCAGCAGGGGTATGTAACGTTACGCTGTGCCTTATTAGCGCTGTGCACATAGGGCCTACAGCTGCAATGTCGACGGTGAGTGAGTATAGGGCCTACTCATCAAAACTTGGACTGCCACGTAGAACCTGCTCCTTGACTGCTCAGTAGTCCTAGTCCTAACGTTAGTTCTAGTATTTCAGAGTCTATGTGTACTGGGTACCGTTTTCATCTCACTAAGTGTAAACCGTGCGTGCCGTTGAAGAGAGTCTATCTACATTTGGATTTAGATTCACTCAGCCCTCATCTACGTTAGATAGTTTGAACTGGCGAACCATCGCTCGATCATGATCATCAATGCGTAACGTTACTTACACACAGTCTTCTATGGGCAGCACGTTCGGATAACGATGCCAATTTCATTTTGCATATCTGGAATTTCCCCACAAGTTTTATCTAAATAAAAAGCTGTTGAAGAGATTGCTTTTAAAGATTAATAGATATTGTTTAACATATTTATAATAGCTCCATATTGCAATTATACTAAAAAACAGCTTTTGCAGTACTTCGTGTGAGATTTCATCAGTAAATTGGCATTATGTAGTTCGTCTTGCTAATGTCGGAGTTGTGCACCAAGAGCACCTGTGACGTAGGCCAAATTGTGTGGATCGTTCCATGGCTTGCTCGTTTTCATTTTTTTTTTTCAAAAAATCATTACAGGCTTATCCTGGGTTTTACAATCCTCTCTTTCCAGTAGTAGGCATCAAAAAATGTAGTTTAGAATTATCAGACAATTAGAAAATGTCAGTACAGTTTTCTTTTAATGGACAGTGCGCAGTCCCCAATCGTTTTACGCACATCACCTAAGACGCGCTGTCTTTGAAGTTGTTGTTGCTGTTTATCAAGTATCGTTGATTGTTGTTAGATCATGTTGTTGCCAAATTTTCACCTCCACGAAATAATCCTTATTACTTTAAAATCTCGTTCTTCAAAATAATCCCCTTAATCGAAAAAAAGCTACCACTATAATTTTAAAATCTTTTTAAGATAATAAAAGTACCACTACCTTTGGAAATGAATGTTTCTAGGTGTACTGAGTTTGTACTTAACTCTCTTTTGTATCGTCATGTAGGGTAGCCATTTTGTGTCCATTTTTATCGCGCGTCTTTGTATCTTGTTATCTCTACTGTCTTTGGACTCAATAAACAGTGCACACAGAGAAATTAGGGTTCTATTAGGGTTCTTATTTTCACCCTACGAGCAAATCTAACTAAGTGGCACCTTATAGGGTTCGGGATGGATGTAGGGGTGCAAATCCGAAACCTAAAGGGAGCCAAGTCTTAAGGGTTCGAATTTGGAACCATTCCATAGTCTTTCCCGAAAGCTGACATGTGGGTGTTGAATGGTGTTTGCTTAAAATGCCACACTATTTTTTGATATCATCGTATATTTTTATTTGAAAATATAACTACACGTTGTTACAGAGTAACAGTGTCATCAGTAATACTGTACTCAAAAAATTACTACTTGAATTAAACATTTGTTTTTTCTTCTCGCACCGGGATCAAGAATATCATTTCAATGACGTTATCATAGAGAGAAAGCAAACGAGTACAAGTACACGTATTATACGTGCACGCGTGGACCGTTGAGCACCTGGTCAATGGCAAAGCTAAAATTGCATGCGCACACCACGCCGTAGGTCGCGCGGTATACGTACGTGCATACTACTGAAGTTCCTCGTTTGGAATGGACAGACGACCGTGAGGTTGGGTGATGAATTAATCTTTTTGATGAGCCAAACGTTGTGAGTAGATAATTGTACTGTAATTCCGGTGAAAATATTTCACAGTAATCGATGATATGTGTGAACTATGCTCATAGAATGCTGAGTGGTGAAAACTGATGCGAAAGAGTTGTATCGAGGTACATGTGTACTAACATGTCAGAAGTGCGATCATACCTACAGTAAAGCATAGCGAATAAGTCAATGAAAGTGCACGGTAATACGGAAAGCCTCAACCAAGGTACTAACTACGACCAACAGCCCCATACGCATAGCGTAATTACGCTATGCTTATGGGGCTGCTGGACGCAGTTACCAAGGTACGTACGTAAATAGGTGACCGGATATAGTCGCATCATTTTCGTTAATGGGAATTATTACGTTTGAGCCGAGTTGAGGCTCAGTTGGATATTGGTTTCTGTGAAGATGACAGAAAGAACGATGTAGGCATGTATGATGTGCCTAATGAAGAAAAATAGTGTTCCTGGTTCATTTAGGAGAATTTAAGACATATATGAAGATTGAAGTCAGAAAATTTAGGTTGGCCTTAACTCCTTATTGTCTATCAATGAAACTAACGTTAGAATGTGTGTTATAAATTAGCAATGCCATAGTCACAGCGCATAAGCAATGATACACGTTATGTGAATTTAGATAATATCCACTGGAGAAGTTGCATGTGCTAGACATGACATAAAACAAGTCACACAAACAAGGTATGTAATGTAAACGGTAAATCACTTCAGAAGTACAACCACTTGATCCCATACTTTAGCAGGTAGATACATGTAGGCCTATTCCACTATTGATTGTATGTTGAACTTTGTTTTATTCAATTACAGGTTGAACCTTGCTGATCCATGCTGATGCATGGTGTTAGCTTGGTCTCATACTGGGCCAAAGGGACCTGTGTTTGATTGATTATTTATCATCGAGTTCACTATGCATCAAGTTCAATAATGGTCTTCAGGATGAGTGATGCAGGTCAACCTCGAGAGACTGGTGAGCCATATAGGATGCCAGAGCTGGAGATGGAAGATGTTCAGGATGTCAATCCTGGTTCCTCGTTGAGTCAGTGTGGAAGCCCTGCCAGTTCTTCTGAGAGTGATGGCCTGAAGGGCATACTATTTGGCAGCTGAAGCAGCTGCTATAGAAACGCATCAAAAACTAGAGCTCGAGGAGTTTCGACTTATGCAGTGTAAGATGAGATTAGCTATGAGACCAAGCTGCAGGTTGCTGAAGCAGAGGAGCAGATATACCTTGACTACGAGAGAACAAGAAGTTGGGAGTCGGCTTTCCTGTGAAAGCAGAGGATGAAACCTTGCTGTACCCAACTGAATGCGCCAACCAACCAGTACACACGAGTACACCGATTTCCCTGACTAGAGAAGTAGTAAAAAAGTTATTTTCAAATTTTCTTTGACTTTTAGCAGATATAGTCCAAAAGGCAATAAGATCATCAGCATCAAGTAGTATCCGTGAACCAGGTTTGATGAAAGCCCATCAATTTTTCCGTAGATACATCCGTACAGACCGGGAGACAGACAGGCAACCTGAAAACATATGCCTCCGGCACCATTCAGGGCGGAGGCATAATAATGAGACTCCTATAATATGTCATGTATGTTTAAACCATATAAAATTTGAGACGGGTCACATTGAATCTCCCCCTTCCCCCCCCCCCCATTAGAATTGCTAAACACCACGGCTCTAGAAACATCTTTCCATTTTAATCCAGAAAGTAATCAACTCCCTGTTTTTAGCCGAGGGTGAGCATGAAGCTACTCCATGAAATGAAGATTAGCATTTTTTCTTTTGCAAAATATATGTGAAAATGTTTAATTTCATAGATAATGATAACTATTTATTCTGTCTTTTAAACTGTTGTCAGGTTATTCCCTTTCTTAGAATGCACTGGCCTTGAATATTTACAAGAATACTCTAAAGAAATATATAATAGAAAAATACAAGAGAACGAACTTAAGAGAACTTGACTTCTATTCACTTTTATCTTCTTTTTTTTTGGGGGGGGGTTGGGAGGGTGGATTATGGATGAAAATATGAATCTGCTAATGGATATAAAATACTCAAAGTATGCTTTCCATTATATTTCATACTACATGGGGTTAGTTTGTATTGTTCATATTTTAAATATTTCTTCACCATAGATAGCCTCAGTGCTTCAACAACACATGCACACTTTGAATTGATTGTTTAAGTAGGGAACAAAAAAAAAAATAAGTCGCCTGCTGTTTTTTGTATAGACAGCCACACAATGTATGTCAATTTTGGGCAATCTTTGGCAATGCAATGTCATAAGTGGAGTAGCTTTGTGACACTTGACAAAAGCATGATTTTCTCACAAACCCTTTATGTATAATATAAGGATTGAAAAATAGAGTTTGTTCCAAAACCTGAGAAGACTCAACATATCATATCTACTTTTTTTTTTGCATATAAAAGAACACTGGACTTCACTCTTTAAGAAGGCAGAAACTATTATCATTGCCCTTACGTCAGTGACTTGTCGAGGAAATGTGCATGTTTTTCCTAAAAGAAAGAAAAAATGTGAAATTCTCTTTAGGTTTTCCTTGAATTGTTCTACGCATGCGACTGCACAAATGATTTAAAGATTATTAACTTTTGAATTGAATGTCCGCTTTTCAATTTTTTTTTTTACTGATGTGTTCTAATCGTTTAAGCCAGTTCGGGGTACCAGTTTGAGCATGTGCATAAAAAAGGTTATTTGTACCGAGAGACAGGTTTTTTTAATTTCACTGAGATAAGCATCTGTAATGCTAGGATTATTCATGGAATCCTTATAAGTGGTGCCTGCCAGTACATCCACTTGACATCAAGCCTGGTATTTGGCAATGTTAACACACAAAAAAAGTTTGTTAACATATTCAAAACAGCACTTGATAAAATAGATGATTCCCGAAGTGTTGATTGACGAACCATACTGGTCACTTCATCTACACTGGTTAGGTTCATTCTTTGTTTGAATATGAGTTCCATAAATGGCTATGGTGGGCAAGCTGCTGCATTATGTCACTTTGAATTGAGTGAAGTGCCTAACCAACTGAGAAAAATGAAAGGTCATTTGTACCTTTGTGCACATGAGCTATCTCCGGACTGGCTTATTGCAGCGCATTCACTCAATCCACATGTAGGTCTATATGAAGGTGGACTTGCCCTCTTACTCTGTTTATAATTTTAAGCTTTCTTTAAGTAGGTTGTATAAAGTGCTGATATATTTGTGTAAGGTTTGGTGAAAATTAAGTGTTAAAATGATTGGAAGAGTTGTGAGACTGTAACATTAACACTTGAGGTATTTCTCATGCATGATCATAAATCTCTGTAAAATATTGATGGTAATAGTAATAATGATAATAATGATGATAATAATAATAATAGTAATAATAATACATTTTGCTCCTGATCATTATGCTTGTGATGGTGCCAATACCAATACCTGCTTTTTGAATGTGAAAAATCGACTGCTCTTTACAATATTTTGAATGTTGGGGCTAAACTGCATACATTGTGTAATTATATTTATGGTCTACTGAGTACAATGTGCTTCTTGTTTCCATCGCTTGAAAAAAAAAACACAATGTATCAAAAGATTTGTTTTTTAAACTTGTCTCACAAGACATATTCCTTTGACTTTATGTCCAGTTTGTAATACCACTTATTGGGTAACCTTATTTTCCCTTTCTGAGGTAACATTTTCTGTGGAATTGTTAATGTTAATTTGATGCAATGAAAAGTGTTTTCAGATGTGCTATTCTGCCCAAGATTTATAACTGGGACATATCTTTAGCTGTGTGCATAAAAAAGTAACCAAATTTAGATGTGCATTCTTCATTTTTTAATTCTTTTTTTTTTCACCTTTCTTATCATTGGTGTAATTATATATGAAAAACAAAATGTGAAGTATACTAATTGTATAATGGGGCACATTTGCAAGCTCTCAAGCTTGGAATTGGATGGAATATGTCAGTACAAGTAGTGAATTTCAAATATATATGACAGAACTTTGCCATACCCTTCATTGTTTTGGCAATAACTTGTGTACCAGAAATCAGAGTTGACATATCGCTGTTAATGTCTAAGAGCGTCATAAAGGTGCTTTCGATTACCGTAAGATGTACCGGTAAATTCAAGGTGCATATCTATGATCCATTCTAGAAGTAGAAGGACAATGTGAAAGATATTTGTCACATAGTTTACTATTACTCTGCGCAAGCTTTAGGGATTTTTTTAAATAAAAAGAATTAGTGCTTTTTGTCAATGTGGTAACTTCCTTTAAAAGAAGAAAAGTAATCATGTGATGGAAAGAACGAATATTTTTTTTTCTTCTTCAATGTACTGACCAAATTTCATACATTTTTGATTTACATTGCCCTTTTTATGACAAATTATGCATCTCGTATTAGAATTTGTAGAAATACAATGTATATTTCATGTTCACTTTAAAGTAAACCATGAAAAAGAAAATCGCTGTTAACTTGTCCCTCTTCCATGAGACATATATTAAAATGTTAATAATTTATATGTAAGTATGCACTGTATTCATCATGTTTATGTTCTATTTGTTGTTGAATTGAAGTCTCTGACTTCAGTTTTCGAAAGATTGTGGATTTATTTGACTGAGAAACTGTGTGTAAATCTACTGTATGCATGCTATTTTGCTTCATGTCTGGAGTGTTACCTTAGGTAATTGTGAAGTCAGTGAAGGCATCCAGTAGACCTTAGGTAATTGTTTGTGAAGGCAGTGAAGGCATCCAGTATATAATTATTTTGGCTTTAACAAAAAGGTTATAATTTTCACCATATGGGGTGCAGAAAGGTAACCCTATATATTTTTATAGAGACGTGTGCAAATTGTATTGCATCCTATATTGCGGTGACTTTATCACCCCATAGGGTGCAAAATTACAACAATAAAAATATGAACCATAATGGGTGCAGGTATGAGGTGCAGAAGAGGAACCCTGTACAGAGGTCTATATTTGCACCTTTTAGGGTGTAGAGTATAGGGTGCTAAATAAGAACCCCCAAAAATAGAACCCTAAATGGAGCCGCTGGTGTTACAACGATATGAACCAGAAAGGGTGCAAATTTGCACCTGAATTTTTGTTCACCCTATGGGGTGCAGAAAGGGAACCCAATGGAGGGGTGCAAATATGCACCACATATGGTGTTAAATATAGGGTGCTAAATAAGCACCCCAAAAAATAGAACCCTAAATGGAGCCGCTGGTGTTACAACGATATGAACCAGAAAGGGTGCAAATTTGCACCTGAATTTTTGTTCACCCTATGGGGTGCAGAAAGGGAACCCAATGGAGGGGTGCAAATATGCACCACATATGGTGTTAAATATAGGGTGCTAAATAAGCACCCCAAAAAATAGAACCCTAAATGGAGCCGCTGGTGTTACAACGATATGAACCCTATTGGGTGCAGAAAGGGAACCCAATGGAGGGGTGCAAATATGCACCATATGTGGTGTTAAATATAGGGTGCTAAATAAGCACCCCCAAAAATAGAACCCTAAATGGAGCCGCTGGTGTTACAACGATATGCACCCTCTAGGGTGCAAATTAGAACCGTAATTTCTCTGTGTGTGCTGTCGCGCGTACTTGTATCAAAGAGTTTGCGCACTTTAAAGCAAGCATACGCGCACTTGGCAAGAGATGGCTTGCATTCATGCCGTTCGTACACTAGTCGGTCTAGCCCAAAGAGACTAGGTATAATCTCTTTGGTCTAGCCCGTGTCCATGATAGTGCATAGCAGTCAGACCGCAACGCCCTGAAAAGCTGATGTGGTGAATCAACCTATGAACGGGTCGGGTGAACAATAAATAGAAAGCCTTGTTATAATTTGTTTCAGGGTCGTTTTGAAAATATCGATATAATGCAGAGACAAGAATTATGGTATCATAAGTTCATATAAAGTAATTATAAAGAGAATTCCATAAAATTTCTATTTAGTACGGAAAGTATACATTCCCTCAACTTGTTACTGACATATGTCAGGGTAATATTCCCCATTTTCTGAAAGATGTAAGTCAAGTCCCTTTCTATGTCGAAGAGTGAAAATATGTTGAATTTTGTTTACATTTTCTTTATAGCGTTCGTCACAAAGTACTATTGTAGTCTTCTCATCCAGTAATGGCTGTATCGAAACTTTAAACATTCTTAAACTTTTGACAATTGTCCAGTTTTCCTGCAACTTTGCTGATGTATTCTGCCAACATTGCTGCATTCCTTCAATTCACATATATATTTGAGTTTCATTCTCATCTCAGAGTATGAGAGAAAGGGAGAAAGAGAAATTGTGACCCGCTACAACAAAAGGATCCGAAAGTCGGGGGAGGACAATTTTCTGAAAATGCCATAATATTATTCCCGTACTCTTCTATTTTAATTTCATATATAGCACAATTCATAAAAGTACTCGGTTGCGGAGATATCGATGATTTTATCAGCGCATGTCAAATGGTTGAGGAAATCAGAGTTACGAGAAAAACGCCTTCAAAGTTGACCTTCCGACGCTATCATGGTCATGGGGAGGCGAAACAGTTTTCACCGCTTGACAATAGAAGGCACGCTCCTAGCGACCTCCGCCATGTTCAGTCAAGCTTAGCACCAGCGGTCTTACACACGACCAATCGGTAATCAGGATGCCACGCGCTGACCAATAAGATCACTCCCTCGTTGCTAGGGGCGAAGTCTATAGCTGCGGCGCTAAATCCAAATCTTTTTTTTTCTTTTACAAATGTATTTATTTCCTCTTCATTATACAACGTAACATACAAAATCATATTACAAATCAAGTTTTGTTTAACAAATTAACAACAACAACAACAATAAAGGTGGATATCAAACTCTTCAACAATTGAACAATATCCTAAAGATACAGTCAGCTCTCGTTACAATAAACTCCTTGGGTCCAGCGAAACCACCGTGATCTTGTCACTTTTGAAACCTTGCCATATCCAAGGCGCAAATACCTCTGGACAGGAAAATTTTCAAACCCTGGGACCCCAAAAAACTACCCCATCACGTCGGGGTGCTGCCATATGGATATTCTTTATAACGAGAGTCGACTGTATGTTCTTCTACAATGACCTATGATATATGTTCTACAGGGGACCATTTCTTATAATGAAAATTTAGTTTGTTTGTTCGTTTTGCAATGTTGGATTCTATATATCGGATATTAACAATAAATGCTGTCAATCCATGATATTTCACACCTGTATCTTTGCATCTCTGAATATATATGTACCTTTTGTATAACAATATTAAATGATTCAATAAATTCCTGTGGGGACCTTTCCAGTCTTTGATGAATCCAAACATTACTCTAATTCTTGTACAATCCTCTAATTTGACATGAAAGATCGTATCAATTTCGTCTATAAATTTTTGAAGTAATTCTTTGGCAGCTTTACAATAAAAAAAAATGTACAGGGGTCTCAGCACATGACTTACAAAACGTACACAACTCTCAGAGTTGTGTACGTTTTGTAAGAATCGGATTCTGATATTTTCATCTTAAACAATCTTTCATTTGTGTAAAGTATATTATGCGACAACTTGAACTGAAATTCTCTCAATTTTACTTCAATTGTACATGTAAATGGCAACATATATATTTGTGTCCAATCTTCTGGTTGAATTCCGTACTTGCCAGCGAAAACTGTTTCGCAAACAGGTCTTGATTTAATCTCTTTTAAAAAAATTCCTCATATATTGGTTTTGATTTCACATCTTGCAACTGTGAGATAATAAGATCCTTTTGTTTTTGAGCCACTTCTTCTTTCCAAAACATCTCCCATAGGAGTGTATTGAAGGAACATTTCGAGTATTCTTGAACAGAGTATACAGTTGCCATATACATCATATTATATTTGCTTGGCACTCCTTTCCTTAACCAAAATTCAAAATCAATGATCCGTCCATCAATACTAAATATTTGATATATATAACATAAACCTGCTTCAAAAAACGGCCTGCAGAATATTGAGTGCTTATCAATAAAAATATTCTGGTTATTCCATACTGGTTGTTGTAGGATGCCTGCTTGGCTATTTTCATCACCAATAAAATCCTCATGTATGTTTGTCTTTAACCATATTCGTAGAATATTCTCATAGAATGGAGGGATACCCCTCTTATCAATAGTTTCAAGGGAATAATTACTTTGGAACACTAGAATTCCACCAAGCCTTTTTAAGAAATAATCTCCCAATAGCACCCATTGATGGTTGCGATTTCCATAATATCTTTTAACCCACTTAATTAACTACGTATCAATCATACATTGTAAATTGGGGAATTTGAGACCACCCTCAGCATATTGTGCATACATAGTTGACCTTGAAATCTTATCTGGGCCATTCCATAAAAAGGAAAACATTAACTTCTCTACTTCTTTCACAAAATCTTGAGGAATTTCAATGTTTGACATCAAATAAATTATCTTAGACATAATAAATGTTTTCAAAACTTGAATTTTACCAATTAACGTTAACTTACGGATTTTTCCAAATAGAAAATGTTCTCTTAATCTCACCCAATCGATCATCAAAGTTTCTTCGGATAGCTTCTTTTTTTGTCATATGAAAACCAGATTCCAAGAATTCTAAGACCATTTTCTGACCACTTTATCATATGTTGCTCTTCTTTCGATAGTCTATCATTTCCTATCCACATTCCTTCTGATTTGCTTCGGTTGAGGCAAAGGCCTGATATATCAGAAAATTCTTGAAAGCTTTCTAATAATACTGATAATGATTCTGTATCCTTACAAAAACATGTTATATCATTAGCGTAAGCTGTATATTTAATCTGTTTTCCGAGCATCTCCATTCCAATGATATTTGGATTATCTCATTAAATATATCTCGAGCCCTAATATGAATAAAAGGGGGGCAAGGGGGTCGCCTTGGCGAACACCCCTTCCAATTTCGAAATAACCAGTGGTAAAGCCATTTATCAATACACAACTATTTATACCTGCATGCAATGTTCTCACCCATTGTATCATTGACGGACCAAAATTAAGACATTCTAAACACTGTAGTAAATACCTATGACTGAGTGAATCAAATGCTTTGGTAAGATCTAATGCTAACACAATTCCAGATACATTGTTGGCATCTGCATAAAACATTAAATCTGAAATCAGTCTTATACCTTCACCTATATATCTGCCTTTAATAAATGCTGTTTGCTGAGGATTTATCAAATTACCAATGATTTTGGACATACGTTTCCCTAGACATTTAGAAAGTATCTTTGCATCCACATCTATTAAGGTGATTGGTCGCCAATTACCCAATAATCTCTTATCTTTATTGGACTTAGGAATCAATTTAATTATTCCTTGCCTCTGTGACACGGACATACTTCCTTTTTTCAAAAGCATGATTAAATGATCCTATTAGTTCTTTAGAAATCAAAGGCCAGAATGTCTCATAAAATTCCACCGATAAGCCATCATTACCAGGTGTTTTATTTTTGGACATCCCAAGGAGGACTTCCCTTGCCTCTTCATGTGTTATCAGACCTTCACAAGAGGCCTTTTCATCTTCCGTGAGGTGTTTTAAGCAAGAACTTTTTTATATAATCATAACTCACTTTGTCAGACACTGTATCCCTGTTTTCAAACTGTTTACCAAAATATTTCATCACAAAATTTCGTATATGATGGGGATGTTCAATAAGTTCCTCACCTGTATCTAATACATCTATGTTTGTACTCTGTGCTTTTGTCTTTTCCAATGATAAAGAATATTTTGTACTCTTCTCTCCTTTCTCGTACCAGGTACATCTTGAACGTAATATGGCCCCCTCTGCTAAATAGTTGTACATGCAGTTAAGTTCCTGTTCAATTTTCTCTTTCTTTTCCCATTTTTGCTCATTCATTTCTGTCGGGTCCATGTCATTTATTATTTTCAATTCTTGTTCTAATTCTTTTCTTCTAATTTCTTTTATATTTTTCTTCCTTTTAGAAAATTTGATTGTAAATTCTCGTATTTTGAATTTCAACCAATCCCATAATTTTCCTTTATCATTTTTATCTTCCCATTCATTTACCCACATCTCATAATGTCCCTTTAAATTTTCAACATACTCAACATCATTAAGTAAACTGTTATTAAACTTCCAGTAAGATGGGCCCACTGTGTACTCTTTAATTCTCAGATGTAAATTCACAGAATCATGATCTGACAAAACACAGGGGACCATATCACAGTCTGTCACCATATTTTGTACAGTCTCATGGATTAACCAGAAATCCAGTCTTGACTGAACACAAGGATTGGAGCGTCTCCAAGTAAATCGTCTTAATAACGGGTTCTTGTCTCTCCAGATATCTATTACATGATAAACATTTTTAATATTTTCTATTATTTCACAAGAGTGCTTCCAAGTGGATTTCATATTACCGCCCTCTCGATCCAATGCCAAATTTTGAATAAAATTAAAATCTCCCCCTATTAATATTGTTTGTTCAGCATCATAATATTCTTGTATAGTCAAATCTACAGCTTTAAAAATATGCATGTGGTCTTTTTTCATTATTTGGTGCATATACATTACATATCATAATTTTTTTCCATATACTTCCATTTCAACCAACAAAAATCTCCCGTTAGAATCTTTCACTGTCTTTGTCAATTTTATATGTGGGGTTTTCCGAAATATGACACACACTCCCCTACTAGAGGAGGTTCAATGACTGAATACAATATCGGCTCTTAATTGGTTCTTCCATAAATTTCATCCTTATCAGTCGAATGGGTTTCCTGTAATAAAATAATATCCTTTTTTAATTTGGATAAAAAACAAAAGTATTTTTTCCTGGCTTCAAAGTCCCCTAGCCCATTAACATTATGAGTCATTAACTTCAGATCCATATACATATTTCACAAGCAGGTAACCTTGTAAATTCTTATGACCCACCATGATCAAGACAAAACAGGCAACAAAACATTGGCATTGAAAAAACACACATACAATTTGCATGAAATCAAGTAAAACATGATCACAAGGAATCCAAGTGCCCCTGGGCATCTTCACAGATATTTTTTCCTCAGGTTGGCAAAAACAAATGATTTTCCCTACCACTTAATCACATGAATAGTGTATCTTGTCTTCGGAGATATCAACTGTTAATATACTGCTGTCATGACAGGGTGCTGACTGCTGAGCTATGGCAGTCGTGTCAAGAGTTTTTCGAAGTATATGTCGTATTTGTTAGACCATTGTCTACTGTGCAAAAGCAAGCTGCCAATATCCATTTGTATCTTGTGGTGTGCTGCTTGTACTCCACTTCTTTTCCGCTCTCATTCTCCCTGTAAAACAATCGCGCCGGATATTTGAAGTACACCTTTCGCTTTGGGTCCTCCTCTTTCAGCTTTCGTTTCAGTGGCAGCAATTTCCTCCTGCTTTCTCGCACTTCTACCGGCAGCATCTCATCGACAAATATCTGGTGATCCTTTCCGTTGTGCTGAAAAGGCCTCTCCTTCAAATATCTGCGGGCACTGCTGATCACTGTTTGTCTGGTTGTGTATCTACTGAAAGCTACCACAACTGGGCGAGGAGGGCCGGGTTTTGGCCTGATGCGGCCTGTGCGATGAGCTCTTTCAATGCTCACTTCACCTTCCATTTGCATATTTGACTTGGCAAATTCTTTGATCAATTGCTCAAACTTCCCAGCGTTTTCAGCACCTTCAGGAAACCCGTAAAACACAGCCGTATTCCTCATCTCTCTCGCAGTGAGGTCAACAAGACGCTCTCTCAATTTCATATTCTCCTTTTCTTGCTTGTTTACTTGGTCCTGTAACTGTTTGATATCAAAACGGCACGACTCTTGCTCCTCTTTCAAGTTACTGATTTCTTTCTCATTTGTTTCAATCTTACCAAGAGCTGTGTCCAACCTGGATGTGAGATTGGAGTTCATTTCGTCTATCTTGTGGATAAGGGCCGCGAGTAGTTCATCTGTGGTTGACTTCTCTCCGTCTACTCGTCGTTTTTTCTCAAGCGAGGAGCGTAGAGGTGATTCCGCCGACGTGCCCGGGCTGGTTCCCTCCATATCTCAGTGAAGTGGTTTCACTACCGTGTGCACTGCAGAGTCAGTTAAGCCGTGTGCATTATCACTGTCACTGTGTTCTTGCGTATAGCCTTCTCCGTAGTAGCGTCGCTAAAATCCATCTTAGGGTCAGAATCCTCCTTTTCCTTGAAATAATGGGAGATTGTAACGACTCCTTGGTCTAAGATCCTTTTTCTCGATGTCATTTTGACTTTTCAAACTGTAATAGGCGAAATGAGCTGCAATTTTATTTCCTCCTAAGTAATGCCTCCGTAACACTCAGGCACGTCCTAACCGCACAGCGCCATCTTGGATTCCTCAATCTAAATCCAAATCTTCGGATGCGTTTCTCTTACATTGAAAGTCGGAAAATCATGGCCTAGAAAAACGATAATTTCTTGCCTTTCTTTTGATCATTTAGCTCCGAAATTTCGGCAGATGATGGACAAAACATTAGACTACAAAATCAAGCCAAAAACAGAAATCCGATTGTTTTGACCAATTTTGATGATGTGACTTCAATCTCGATTTTCTCGGCTCTGCTGTCAGCGACTTTAGGATCCTTTTGTTGTAGCGGGTCACAATTAATAGTTATGCCTACACCACGAAGTGGTGACGCGGAGGCATTATGTTCTCAGGTTATCCGTCCTTCCGTCCGTCCGTCCTTCCGTCCGTCCGTAATCGATTTTGTGGACAGAGTAACTGAAAAAAAAAAAAAATCTTTTGAGGTATCCTAATGAAAATTGGCATGTATAGGTGTATGAGTAGGCGAAGTTGTGCCTATCAATTTTGGGTGCACATGCTTAAGGTCAAAGGTCAAAAGGTCAAGGTCAAACGATCAAAATGTCACTATTTCCCCCATATCTATGCAATGCCTGAAGATGTGTTCTTGAAACTTATTGTATACATGTACTACCTAATCAAGATTCTCTGGTGAGAGTTTCAGCTCATAAGGTGAAAGGTCAAAAGGTCAAGTGAAAATTTTTAACATTTCACTTTTTTTTCATATCTTGGAAATGGTTCAAGGTATCTTCATGGAACATAGTATATATGCATGTACTGACCATGGCCAAAAAGGTCCAAGGTCAAAAGGTCAAATATCAAGGGAAAGTGCTAAACTTTACTTCTTCCTCCATATCTCGGAAGTGGCTCAATTTATCTTAAAACTTTTGATTCAAAAACTATATATCTGATAAAACTGTAATTAATATGAGTAATAGCTGAAAAGTGTACAATTTAGTTGGAGGCGATTTGAATATGAAAACCTATATCAGGTTCATGAAATCCATGATTAATCTCGAAGTTAGGTTCCAGATTCTGGTCAAATTTTAACCCTCTGTACAAAACGTGAACTTTACACAGGAACTAATGATGTGTATGTGAACATGTACTTACAATGACCCTGAACAATGGACATGGATACCACCTGTTCAGAGCTCTGCCCCAAGGCACACGAATGTTTTATTAAATTTTCATGATGGATTGCGCTGGGCAATGTTAGTCTGAATTCATAGCAAAGGGTGAAATGCATGCACATGAAAAAAGTAAGCACACATGTGCTTCCATATACCTCCATACTTCAGAATGAATAAAGACTAGCTGTGAAAGTGGAATTCCTCATGGACAAATAATGGAGCATTCAAATCCTAGTCATTGTCCAGGAACTTTGTCTGGGTGTCAACTACACACTCCCATATACACCAATTGACTTCTGTGCAAAGTTAAAGTTTTGTACGGAGGGTTGAAAATAGAGAAAAATCTAAAACCTAACTGAAAACTCAATGTTTAATTTAATGAAACTGAATCATGCTTTCGTTTTAGAATTGCCTCCAACACAATTGTACACTATTCAGCTATTGCTCATATCAATGTCAGTTTTATCTGATATATAGTTTTTATATTAAGGAAGAAGTGGGAAATGTTTCTTTTTTAAATAATACCTAGTACATATGCATGTTCTGCGTGACAGTGATTCTCTGATGAATTAAAGCGTCATAGGGTCAAAGGTCAGGGGCCAGGCGAAAATGGTAACAATTTGATATTTCATACAGAAATTGCACTTTTTCTCCATACCTTGAAAATTACACAATGCATAAACTTATAAAAGGGTCAAAGTCAAGTAAAAGTCCTAAAATCCCTTAATACATGTTTTCCTATTCATCCAATTAAACCTAGGTCAAGGAAGGTAAACATTCAACACATTTGTGACAAAAATATCATTTTAACATTCTGCCAATTATGTGAAACTGTCATCACACATTGTCCAAATGTACTGTAGACCCAATAGGGCAATCATGTATTATGGCGGAGGCATACCAGTCGCCATAGCGACATTTCTAGTTACTCAATGAAATGATGAAATAGCTTGTCTTCAAAATGATGGCGAGGAATTAAATAACCAATAGGCAAAAAAGTTATATCTTATCATACTATCTGATTAATTGTCTCTCATCAGTACTAGACATACAAGACGAACAGATGGATCCCTTCGCATCTCCTACAAAACCATGCAGGTAGGCTTGTGTTTTCATGGTAATTTGTTTTCCAAACATACCTCATGGATATACTTGCACATCATTCCTGATCAACCTTTTTTTTGGCTGGGGGAGGCAGAGATGTAAATGATTACACAGTTGTACATATATTTTCATTGAGACAATGTTGTATCTTTAAACATTAACTATTATTATGATAATTAAATCTTTATTAATCTTCCATTGAAACTTAGTGATTTCCTTAAAAAATAGTTCATCTTCAATATCCAATTTGCTATGTTATCTGTTTTTGCCAAGGGCAGGAAAAAAGTGTTTTCCTAGATAGTCAGAATTATTTTCTAGGACCTATTTACATCATCCATTAACCTATAATCCAGAACTAAGCAACAAAGTAGAAAATATTTCTCTGTAAATATCTTAAATCAACTGCCATGAATAAGAATTTGAGCACAGCCTGAAATTGCAAAATTCTTTGGATATTTCAACATCAAACAAATTAATACAAAAAAAAAAATAAAGAGAGAGAGAGAGAGAGCATAGACCTTATTATACCAATGCAGTTTCTTTTCTTTTGTTTTTTTCTCTAGAGGTTGGTACCAAAACAGAGGCTAAATATCCAATATTCAGACAAATATTTGAGTAATATGATTTCATTTTTGTCCCTGTAAGCAGCAAGCAACCAGAAAGATCCCAGACTACACCGAAGAAGAATATGAATGCCAAGCGCAGGAATATGAAAGGTGAGGGACTTGCCAATATAAAAGTAGTCAATGTTCTGAGCTATAAGGTAATTAACCTACTTTCTTCCACATTACAATATATCTGCCTTATTTGATGACACTGAATCATTTTAGGTATTTGGTAAATAGAGGAACTATGTATTCCATTATGCTTCAAGAATGGATTACATCCTAATATATTACAGAATGCATCATTAACCTTGTTTGAGCTGGCATGTATTCACCAAAGTCCGTTGACTGTGTAGAACAATCAGGAAAATTCACAGATTCTGTAACAAGTCTCATAAATTCTTCGAAAAGAAGGTGTGAGAAACATTTTTTTTTTTTATCATAGTAAAAGTTTATGATATGATTGACTTCACCAATGATTACTTTGCCGGCGGCATTATGTTTTCGGGTTGTCCGTCCTTCCGTCCGTCCGTCCGTCCTTCCGACCTTCCGTCCTTCCGTCCGTCCGTAATCAAGTTTGTGGACAGCGTAACTAAAAAACCTTTTGAGGTGTCCTAATGAAAACTGACATGTATATGTATGAGTGGCCGAAGTTGTGCCTATCGATTTTTGGGTGGACATGGTCAAGGTTAAAGGTCAAAAGGTCAAGGTCAAACGCTCAAAATTCCACTCTTACCTCCATATCTATGCAATGCCTGAAGATATTTTCTTGAAACTTATTGTATACGTGTAGTACAAAATTAGGATTCTCTGGTGAGAGTTTCAGCTCATGAGGTGAAGGGTCAAAAAGTCAAGTGAAAATTTTAACATTTCACTTTTTTTTTTTCGTATCTTGCAAAATGGTTCAAGTATCTTTATGGAACATAGTATATCTGCATGTACTGACTGGCAGTGATTATCTAGGGAATTTTTAGTTTATTGGGTTATGGTCAGGGGGTCAAAGGTCAAGGTCAACTCTTCAAAATTGTACTATTTCCCTCATATTTATGCAATGCCTGCAGGATTCTTCTTTAACTTGGTGTACACATGTATTCCATTCCCCATTAGAGACTCTCTGAGAGTTTTTTTTTTTTTTTTTTTTTTTTTGCCAAAAAGGTCAAAGGACATAAGGTCAAAGATCAAGGGAAAGTGCTAAACTTTACTTCTTCCTCCATATCTCGGAAGAGGCTCAAGTTATGTTGAAAGTTAGTACATATACATGTTCTGCCTGATAGTGATTCTCTAATGAATCTTAGGGTCTTAGGATCAAACGTCAGGGGCCAGGTGAAAATGGTAACAATTTGATATTCAATTGCACTTTTTCTCCATACCTTGAAAATTACTCAATGCATAAATTTATAAAAGGGTCAAAGTCAAGTAAAAATCCTAAAATCCCCAAATACATGCTCTCCTATCCATCCAATTAAACCTAGGTCAAGGAAGGTGAACATTCAACACATTCGTGACAAACATATCATTTTAATATTTTGCAAATTATGTAAAACTATCATCACACATTGTCCACATGAACTATAGACCTATTAGGAGAATCATGCATTATGGCGGATCGAGGAATACCAGTCGCCATAGCGACATTTCTAGTTACTCAATGAAATGATGAAATAGCTTGTCTTTAAAATGAAGACGAGGAATTAGATAACCAATATGCAAAAAAAAAGTGATATCTTATCATATTATCTGATTAATTGTCTCTCATCAGTACTAGACATACAAGACGAACAGATGGATCCCTTCGCATCTCCTACAAAACCATGCAGGTAGGCTTGTGTTTTCATGGTAATTCGTAATTCAAACAAAGCCAAAGGAAATACATGCACATAATGCGTGATCATTTTTTTTTTGGGGGGGGGGGGGGCAGATATGTAAATGTGACCGGCGACAACGGTTTCGGGCAAAAGTCGGGAATTTTTGGAAATTCGTTTTTTAACTGAGTCACACTGCCCATTTCCTAAGCTTTGCATTGATATAAAACACTTGTTTTCTCTGGCACCGTAAATGGGCATATAAAGCGAAATATAATTCACTTTTAAAGTTGTTAGACTGACAAATTGCGAGAAAACGGGCTTTGAAGATTCACCTCTTTCTCAAAGACAACGTCTGAGCCGCGATACGAGGTGAGAATCACCCATCCGTACGATGATGCCAATCAATATTAAGCTCCCTATCAACCACAACGCCTTCTGATTGGCTCACTGAGAGAGTCAAATTTCCCGGGCACCTTCCTCGGAACTCAGCGTATGGAGCGGAAACACACATTGCGTTTCGCTCGGGTTTGTTTAATAATGATAATAATAATACATTTATAAAGGGCATAATAAGCACATGCTTCTCTATGAGCTGTGCAATTCAGATACAACATACAAACAAATGACTAACAAATGTAACACTCAACATAATAAATACAATAATTAACAAAAGGAGTAATGCATGTTTATCAAGGAAGACGAAAATGTGAGTTTTAAGACCAGATTTGAAATTTGCAAAACTGGGTGCACATCGAATTTTTTTGTGGTAGGTTGTTCCAAAGAGTAGATCCAGCAACTGCAAAAGATCTGCCCCCGTAATATGAAGTGTTGGTTCTGGGAATGTGAAGAAGCGCTTGGGTGCTTAAGCGAAGGTTGCGAGGAGGGTAATACTGCTTGAGCAAATCTGCCAGATATGTTGGGGAAGAACTATGTTGTGCCTTGTAGGTCAGCAATATGAGTTTGAACATTATACGTTTGTCAACAGGTAGCCAGTGTAATTTTTTGAGGGTATGGGTTATACTTTGTTGACGAGGAGTTCGAGTAACAAGCCTGGCTGCGATGTTCTCCAGCATCTGCATGCAGTGGATGTCGGTAGAAGGAAGGCCATACAACAAGCTGTTGCATGAGTCTATCCGGCTGGTGACAAATGCATGAACCAGTGTGAGTGTAGCTTTATTTGTGAGGAAACCTCTGACTTGACTGATGCATGTGATTGCTGCCATAGCCGATTTGCAGACAGTTTTTATATGTTCCTTCATACTGATGTGCTGATCAAAGACGACCCCCAAATTTCTAGCATGAGGCACAGGGTTGATTTGGCCATCACCAACACAGACATTAAAAGGGTTGGGTTGAGAACAAAACTTTGATGTGAAATGGATCACTTCCGTTTTGGCATCATTCAGAGACAACTTGTTCTTCATTGCCCAAGCTCTGACATCAGCAATACAGGCGTTTAATCTTTCCAAAGACTCTTCACGCCCGGTGTTCTTAAACATTATGTACATTTGAGTATCATCTGCATAGAGCATTAAATTCACATCATGAGCTCTTATGATGTCATTTATTGGCCCTATACACCACCAGTACCAGTACTAGTACATCTTTCAAGATGGCGGATACGATGTTTGCAAGCTTGACGGTGTACGTGTGTATATGACGCACGTATTACCGAACGGAATCCACGCGCCATGCTCGTGTGTACACGTAACAGGAGCGGGTGGCGAATCCACATCTTTAAAAATCGCGTTGTAAACGTGATTGACTTGTCTTTATATCATGGGGGACCTTTCGTAAGGGTCACACTTCTCGTTGTTTTATTTTTTTTTCAATCCATGCATGTGTTGCATTGTGCGGTGGTGTATAGGGCCTATAAAAATCAAACAAGCATAGCTAGTTAGTTTGGTGCAATCTTAGCGTGTAGTATTTGAGCCAACATGTTGTCAAGATATTTATCACGAGAAGACAGTTTCGAGAATAATATTATTGTATGTTTTCTTTTCACACCATTACATGTATGTCATATTGCTGCAACTGACAGGTGAGATTCCGATCGCATGTTGCACAATTTGTTAGGTGATTTGCGACTCTGATGTGATCAGACCATGTTCCCCATGGTTACAGCTCGTTATTCCGAAGGCTCTTCAGTCCGAAGATTCGTTATTCCGAAGGTTCGTTTTTCCGATTTTTATTTTCGGATGAACTAATCTTCAGCATAACGAACCTTCGGAATAACGCCACAAATGTTCGAATTAACGAACCCTTTTTCATTTTCGGATTAACGAACCTCAAGGTAAAGGGAATTTGTGTTTCGGATTAACGAACCTTCGGAATAACGAACCTTCGGAATATCGAACCTTCGGAATAACGAACAGCACCCTTCCCCATGTATCTGCTTTCATGTTGGAAGTTAGCGCTGCCGTTCACCTTTTTTTTTCACTTCCGTTGTGGAACATTGCAGCGGTAGAGAAGCTCAGATAGAAAGCCAAACGAGGAGAATACACTACAGCTAGAGCGAGCGTATCTTTTGTAGTAAGGACTATGGAGCATAATGCATGCACGCGTGGACAAAACATTCCCGAAACGCTGCCAGACGTGTCTCCGAAAGCCGAACTATGTAAATTTGTGCGACGCATCAGCCAATCGCATACGAGACCATGCGCCGTAGCAACACTGGGCACATTGGCGCGGCGTTCGAAAGGAGCTCGAAATTGACGAGTGCGATCCAACATAGGGTGTTTAAAATTCCGTTTTTGATATGAAAAACTTGGTCTTATGCCATGAAATTTAGTGTAGATGTAGAAAACATATCAAAGATTTGATTTCTGAAAAAAAAACAAACAAACAACCAAATTGACAAAAAAAAAATGGTCAAAATCTTTTTACCCCGCCTAGGAGGGAATTCGCTCTTGCGACTTTTGCCTGAAACCGTTGTCGTGGGTCACAAATGATCATACAGTTGTACATTATTTCCTTTTAGACAATGTTTTACCTTTAAACACTAATTAATAGTATGATAGTTAAGTCCTTATTAATCTTCCATTGAAATTTAGTAATTTTCCTAAAAATATTTCATCTTCAATATCCAATTTGCAATATTATGTTTTTTTGCAACGGGTAGGAAAAAAGTGTTTTCCCAGATTTTTATTATTATTATTCTATTATTAATGGTATCTTTATTTAACAGATCATTGATCGCAGCCAGAGGCTGAATTACAAATGATTTAACAAAAGTGAAAAATATACATACACAATATTACATAAATATACAAATGCAAAATTACAAAATCAAA
Source organism: Diadema setosum (assembly GCF_964275005.1). Lineage (NCBI taxonomy): Eukaryota > Metazoa > Echinodermata > Echinoidea > Diadematoida > Diadematidae > Diadema > Diadema setosum. The sequence continues at coordinate 450,985 of NC_092699.1, forward strand.
ATAACACGCAGGCTCATACAAAACAAGAACAATTCAACAAAAAGGAAACCCCTCAGGCACTGCATACATAAGAAAGTAATGAAAGTTTGAATTGACGTGGACCTCTGACCTTAAATTTTCCAAAACAATCACTGCCAATCAGTACATGAATATTCACTAAGTTCCATGAATGTACATTTTACCTTGAACCATTTCCGAAATATGAGAAAAAATAGAATTAGAATTTTAACATTTTCACATGATGTTTGACCTTTAACCCTAAAATATCCAAAACAATTTCTGCCAATCAATACATGCATATTCACTAAGTTCCATGAATGTACCTTCAACCATTTCCGAGATTTTAAAAAATGGGATTTTAACATTTTCCCTTGACGTCTGATCTTCGATCCTTGACCTCATGCCCCCCCCCCCCTGCGGAATTGCACAAACATGGGAGAAAAAAAATGTACATTTGACCTTAACCTTTGACCCTAAAGTTTCCAAAACAATCATTGCCAATTAGTACGTGTATATTTACATAAAATTATGGAATAATCTCCCTTTGTTTGTAAGACAAGCAGTCACAATTAATGAGTTTAAGTCCAGGTTAAAAAGTCATCTCTTGAAGTAGTGTATTTTCTGTTTGAATTTCTTGTATGCATGTCATTTTAATGCGCAGTAGAGTATATCATTATAGTAGCTGCGCAATATAAATGTCCTTTTACTATCATTATTATTATTATTATGTATACATTAAAAATACTCACATAATACAATGTAGCAATGAAAAAAAGAACCATAAAAAATAACAAAGGGTCAATCTTATTCATCAGAACCATTGCACAGTTAGATTAACCTATAATACGAAACAAAATCAGATATCACAGATACAATATATTACTGTTCTCAATAATTATTAAAGAAAATAAGTTCATGTTAATTACATATGCCGATCATTTATACTTATTAATTAATACAGATGTTGTGTTATCATACGGCTCAAATCAACACATTTTACGCAACAAAAATAATCAGTTTATCAAAGATTATCAAAGATAATCAGATAAACAAAGATAATCAGATAATCATGCGGCTCAAATCAACACATTTTACACAATAAAGATAATCAGTTTGATTAAAAAAAAAAAATCCTCACAATCTGCTCTTTGTAATATACATGAACTCCCATATCAGAATACATTCAATCTATACACAGCGCATTACATCAAATCAGTCAATCAAAAAATAATAATTCGCATTACTCGGTATGTGCATTGTATATACGAAAATAGCATCTGATAATTGCACATCTCCCCCCCCCCTCTTTCTCCCCCCCTCTCTTTCTCTCTCTCTCTCTCTTCTAACTCTCATTCAACTATTACACACACTCTCACGTACAATATTCTATATTTCTATAACCAACACTCTGTGTTACATTATCGCACATTTTACACCAAAATTCGATCTCACAAATAACCAACACCAAAACGCTAAAAAATAACATTGTAAAAAAAAAAATTAAACCGTTTCTGAGAATAATGATACAAAGGGATACAATTATGCTTTTTCAGCTTGTCGTTAGGCCCTTGATCCTGTGATCCACCACCTTTTTGATATTAATGATAAACTCTCTGACAACGCATACCATGCACAGCATAATTAAAACAATATGTATATATACTTTCAAAAATTACATCTTCACATAATGAAGGAAATAGTGAATGCTCACTTTATGAAGGAGACATAAAACAAAACAAACAAAGAAAAAAAAACACTGTACTATTCATTGATAAATGTATGAGGTAGAGAATGACACTATTTGGAACCATTTTGTTTGAAACCGTTTTAGGAAAGTCTGATATTTGCACATCTATCTCCCTCTCTCCCTCCACCTCCCCCCCCCCCCCTCTCTCTCTCTCTCCTAACTCTCATTCAACTTATACGCACACTCTCTCGTACATCTAACCAGCAAATAGACACTATTGTACAGATATGTAACCAACACTCTGTATGATATTATTGCACAATTTTGTACCAGAATTTGATCTCATGTAATAAGACACCAAAACATTGAAAGATAACATTATAAAATATTTTGAACCGTGTCCGATAATAATGATATAAAAAGGATACAATTAGGCATATACTCTTTCAACGTGTCATTAAACCCTTGACCCTGTGGTCCACAATCTTTTTATGCCTCCGCCACGAAGTGGTGCCGGAGGCATTATGTTTTCGGGTTGTCCGTCCGTCCGTCCGTCCGTCCGTACGTCCGTCCGTCCGTCCGTCCGTACGTCCGTCCGTCCGTCCGTACGTACGTCCATACGTACGTCCGTCCGCATTCGTTTACGCGATAACTTGAGTAATATTGACTGGAATTTTACCAAACTTGGTCCAAGTATAAAGTATGATGGGGCAATTAATTGATTAGATTTTGATGGAAATCGGCCAAAGGTCAGAGGTCAAAGGTCAAGGCCAAATCATTAAATTGTATCTGTTTACGCGATAACTCAAGACTGGATTCAGCAAATTTCACCAAAATTTGTCTGAGGATGATGTATGATGGGACAATTACTTGATTAGGTTTTGAGTGAAATTGGACAAAGGTCAAAGGTCAAAGATCAAGGTCAAATCCTAAAATTTATCTGTTTACGTGATAACTCTAAACTGGATGAAGCAGCTTTCACCAAACTTGGTCCAAGGATGATGTATGATGGGGCAATTAGTTGAGTAGATTTTAGTGACATTGGCAAGAGGTCAAAGGTCATAAGGTCAAGGTCAAATGTTAAAAACGCTGCTATTTCCCCCATATCCATGCAATGCCCGAAGGTATTATCTTGAAACTTATTGTCGACATGTACTACTGCATAAAGATTCTCCAGAGAGAGTTTCATGTCATAAGGTCAAAGGTCAAAAGGTCAAATGTTAGGTGAATATGTTACAATTTTACTTTTGTTGCAAATGGTTCAATGTATCTTCATGGAACTTGGTACATACACATGTACTGACTGGCAGGGATATTCTAGGGAATGTAGGGGTCATGGGTCACTAGTCAGGGGGTCAAAGGTCAAGGTCAACTCCTCAAAATTTTACTATTTCCCTCATATACTAGTATATGCAATGCTTACATTATTATTTTTAAAACTAAAACTTGATATATACATGTATTCCCTAATGGAGATTCTCTGAGAAATTTCCAGCCAGAAGGTCAAAGGTTGAAGGTCAAAGGTCAGGTTTAAATTCAAATATATATATATTTTATACTGTAATTACACTCTTTCTTCATACCTTGAAAATTACTCAATACATAAACTTATAAAAGGGTAGGTCAGAAGTCAAGTAAAAGTTCTCAATTCCCCAAATACAGGTACCTGCACTCTTAGACAATCTATAGCAAACCTAGTTAAAGGAAAGTGAACATTCAAGATATTTCTGACAAACCTGTTTTTTCAATATTTTGTCAGTTTTGTGAAACTGTCATAGCACATTGTGAAGACATTGTACCATACACCTATTGGGAGAATCATGCATTATGGCGGAGGCATCATAATAATTTGCGTAATGAGGGAAATAATAAATACTCTGTGGCACTTTATGGAGGAGACATAAAACAAGACAAACAAAACAAAACAAACTTACGCTATTCATTTAATAAGTGTATAAGGTAGGGAATGGCACTGCTTTGAAACCGTTTTGTTTTGCAGTTAAATTGTTGATATCTATGTCTTTTACGTAGGCTGTAGTTGACATTCTGAGAAACAGGAATCCAATCACTACACAATGGGTTTCTGACTATTTTGATAGCAAAATCCAGGCAAAGCTTGTTTCTCCTGTTTCTGAGCGTATCCAAGGAACAAATTTCAAGTGCTTCATTATACGTGGTGTAATTGTCGCCTATAGCATTATCCTGCAAGACCGTTTTTGAATGATTTCAAGGAGATCACTTCCTTCTTTTCGAGCTGCCTCTGAAAACAGGTGCTCCATATTCAAGTATAGGTCGGATGTATCCACAATAGACTGTTATCATGTCAGGCAATGGCAATCTGTGTCTTTTCAGACACCTTAGCATGTGCAGTTTTTTGTTACACCGTTTCAGTATGTAAGATATATGGGAATCCCATTTCAGGTTTGATTGAATGGTGATGCCCAATATTTTGGTTTTGTCAACTGTATTGAGAATCTTGTCGCCTATTGAAAGAGGGATTGAAATTGCCGGGTTTCTGGAGAAACATACTGTCATAACTTCACATTTTGCGGGATTTAAAGTCATGTTATTGCGAAGAGACCATTAATGGAAATCATTAAGGGCACTTTGAATATTTGGAGGTTGGCTTTCTTTCCTGCTTTCAACAAGCGTCAGATCATCCACATATTTGAAATAGGGCACCACGGAATCATTACAGGCATCATTTATCATTAAAAGAAACAGTACTGGACCCAATTTTGTTCCCTGTGGAACACCAGAACACACCGTTAACTGGTCTGACAATTTTCCAAAATATCTTGTACACTGTTGCCGATTTTCCAGAAAGTTTAAAATCCATGCAATGAGACACGGTCGAGCTTTGGAGGCGATCAATTTCTGGGCGAGGATATTGTGATCAATGCGATCGAAGGCTTTTGAGAAATCGGTAATAACAATAGTAGACACGGAGCGAGCATTTTCCACATTTTCTATTACCTGATGAAGGAGCTTAACGAGATAATGATTCGTCGACAGACCTGGGCGATTTCCGTATTGATTAGGATCTATTTGATTGTTTATATCTTCCAACAACCACTTGCACATAAATGACTCTGCGATTTTGGCAAAATGACTAGTCAGAGATATTGGCCGTAAATTCTCAACTGTTGGTGGATGGCATTTCGGTATGGGAACAACCTGTTCTTGTTTCCACTGACGCGGGACATCCGATGATTGGAAGGAAGCGTTAAGTACGTTTGTCAGTGGGAAGCACATTTCATACGCGAATTCACGAAGGATGCGGACAGGTAAGTCTCCGGTAATACCTGCTTTACACTGGTTGAGTGAGCGCAGCTTTCGGTAAGTTTGCCACGGCTGGATTTCAGGACAAGGAGACGGAAAGGGGAGGTAAGCAGGTAGATGATCTCTATCGAGGGGAGGTAAGTCACCTGCTACTGACGTAAAATGATTGTTTATGCGGTCCGCTGTAACCTTGAACTGACGGGATCACCGGCATCAGTCCCGGGTACTGAGATTGGTGTTGGGCGTGCATCATTGTTGGTAAGTATTTTGATCTGCTTATACCACTTTGCAGGGTTGTCAACTTTGAGGTTCTTCACTCTTTTGTTATAATACGCGGATCTGGCATTTTTGATACAACGAGTAACTTTATTTCTGAAATGACGCCAAATTGGTATGTTATTCTGTTGAAAGGCAAGCTGCCTACTACGGATTGAAGATTTGATTTCAGCGGTCATCCATTCTTTATCTGAATTGTGGGCATGCGTGACCCTGGCAGGTAAGTATACATCCAATTGAGTAACAATCAAGTTATTGCATAAATAAACACTTTTGCAAATTTTGACATGATCACGGTGACCTTTGACCCTGTAAAAGATGGAACAGTGAGGGCAGCATTGTCAATAGGTATAGGTGTATAGATTTGACTATGATAAGAATACATTAATACATACCACATTTGGAAAAAAAAAATCAGTCAAGAAACAAGGCCAGCGTTGCACTCAAATTACCTTATTTTCATGTATAAAGATGGAACAAGCGAGGGCGCCATCACCAGAAACAATAAGCGTCTTCGTTTTACCAACATGCCGAATTTGAAGATGATCTAAGAAGAACTGAAGCCAGTAGAGCGCTCACAAGAAAATCTCTGCGGCGGACGCGGATGCGGCGGACGTTGCGGCGCAACGAGGCCATAAAAATCCGTAACATCCTCCGAACTCTGTTCGGGGGATACAATTAGGAAATTTAATTGGAATTTGCACAATAGTGATACATAAAAAAGTATGAAGAATGAAGTATAAATAATACACTCAAATCTGTCATACCTTCATATATTTTACTAAAAAAAAAAAAAGGTATGCAGAATGTATTGAGTTATATGATTATTTGACCCTGCACCACAAAACAAACAAAAATTCGCCACACATGAATTTTTAGTTAAGACCATATTCTGAAAGAGCAGATTTCAAAGCGCTTAATCTTTACCAAACCGTGTTGGTTGTGCGATGAATGGGACAAAAAACAGGAAGTAAACCACCCGAGTAACAACAATGAAGGGATTATCAGATTAAAGTGAAATTAAATATGCCTCATTAACACATTTTATCCATAATTAGTGCCAACTTTCAAAGCAGTATCACTATCCTTTCAAAAGTTATTATAGTTGAAAGTGAAGAGTGTGTATAAGGTTTTTCAGAATAAAAAAGGGACTCGAAAGACACAGCTAACCACACTATTCTACCAAAAATGTTCGAGATAAACTGCTAAAAAACACACTTTCCCGCCCGTTTTATGACCTCAAATCTTAGCATAGTGTACAAGAAGACTTGCTCTTTCAGAAAATATGTAAAAGTCAGGATTGGCTAGGTTGACCCATTTCACTTATTTTCAGTCCTCACCCAAAATCAGTGTGTGCGACTTTTGTTCGTTTTGTGATGCACGGTCACATATGTAACAATAAAAGTACCTGTTTATACACACACAAATTACAATGGGTGGGACTGTATTGCACTTTTGGAGGAAGTTAAAATGATAAATTTGTTAAAATGTGTGGGTTATTGAGGGTTATGTGTGTAACTTTTTTCTCTGTGCGGTCTATGTGTGTCTTCAGTGAGCTAGGATTCGGAGCTGGAAATATACCAGCCAGTGGCATACATCAGGCACATGACAGTCACCCACTCTCACAATCAGCACCATGCATTTTCTTCACTCGTACACACCATAGCTCATACTACCATCAACATGATCAAGAAGTAGGCTAGTAAATAAGAAAAGTAGGAGCCATTGTAATTACCTTGCTGTTAAGCTGTTCTGCTTCCTTTTATTGTAGGATCACCTGTAGCAGCTCTGATAGCTTTGGTGTACAAACTCTGGGCTCTCTTGTATAACTCTGAGCTCCTAATATAACTCTTGCAACTCTTGGAACTCTCTGAAACTCTATGAACGCTGTAGCTCTCCGCCTCTCAGACTGCAGTGGAATGGCCTTTTATACCCTTGACATTGCCCCTGCCTCTGTGCTTTGTACATGGTCAGCTCCAGAGAGGCTGCCACTTTCACAACACTTTCTGTGTTTTAAGCTACTGCCCTATGTTTACTGAACATAGATAAGAACCCAACCTGCCAGGGGGAGTACCAGGGAGAAGAGAGAGGGGGAAAGAGATGATGTGTTAAGAGATGGGAGGTGGCTGTGCTGGGGGAGAGAAAGGGAAAGAGGATGAAGACATGTTAAGATGAGGGAGGATGAGATGGACAAAGGAGGAGATGAGAGAGGTGGAAGGAGGGGGAGGAGTAGTCTCTCTGCCAGTTGTTTAATAAAATAACATTTCCGTTACATTACCCCCTGCTTAGCTTGAAACGTCCTCGTTTCAACAGTACCCTTTAGAATTTAAGCTTGTTTATATACATGTAACTATATATTAACTAAATGCTAACACTAAAAAATCCTTCGCTTCTCAAACTCTATATAAATGCAGGAGGCTTTCCTGTCTTTGAAGAAACATAAAAAGAATTTAACTTATACCTCAGTAACATCATCAGGATTTACATGCACAATCAATAGATTTCGCATCCATGTACTTGTGTCTCTCTAAGCAGCATATGAATATGTTTTACAAATGAACTTATACCCATGAGCATCATAAGAGTACATCAAAATTACACATGTTTTAATAATACTGACACTTTCAAATGCATGACTGAGGATGAAGAGAGTAAAACGTGATTCAGAGATGGAGAATGAAGTATAGTTGAGGATAGGCAGTAAATAGTGATAGAGATAGAGTATTCATGCTCAATAACTAAGTTCGATGAAAATCCTGCAATGCATATGTGACCCTGCATCACAAAACAAACAGAAAGTCGCCAGACATGAAATTTTAGTGAAGAGCATAATCTAAAAGAGCAGACTTTAAGCTTTAAAATGATGTATAACTCATATCAAATGGACCCTCCTAGCATATCTAAATATTGGAAAGAAAACATACACTCACGAAAAGTGTGATCTGAGAAAAGAGGTTCTGAAGTGCAGTGTCTATTCAAGCGCTAAATCTTTACCAAGCCGCGTTGGCTGTGCAATGAATGAGACAAAAAAACAGGATGAAAACCACCAGAGTAACAACAATGAAGGGATAATCAGGTAAGCTGAAATCGAGCGTGCCTTATTAACACATTCTGTTCATGATTGATGCTAACTTTCAAAGCAGTAGCATCATCCTTTCAAAAGTTATTAGAGTCGAAAGTGAGGAGTGTGTACAAGGTATATACGAAATGAAAAGGGGACTCTAAAAACACACCTAATCACACTATTCTACCAAAAAATGTTCAAATGTTCAAAAAATGTTCAACTGCTAAAAAACACACTTTCCTGCCCGTTTTATGACCCCAAATTTTAGCATAATGTAGAAGAAGACTTGCTCTTTCAGAAAATATGAAAAAGTCAAGATCAGTTAGGTTGACCCATTTCACCTATTTTCAGTCCTCACACAAAATCAGTGGGTGCGACTTTTTGTTCGTTTTGTGGTGCACGGTCACATATAATAACAAGAGCTTACATGACAAATATATTCCTCGCATTACGACAACTTTAACGCAAAGTTTTTGGAACAACATAATCGGAACACAACACTTTCGGGCACATATCACAGTGCTCAGTAATATCAATAATATCTGACAGACCTTTCTCAACAACTAGCACCTACTGTGCTACAAAGCATACACCATTAACCACTACACTAGGGACTGAGTGAACTGCGCTACAATGCATACGCCATTAGCCACTTATGTATACGCACAAGAATACACTTCAATCAATATTTTAACATTACAATGTCATGTGTACCGGAGACCATACCTTACCAAACATGTGAATTCACGTTTTCGGTCCGATCATAGTTGCGGTGACAACTTATACACGGTTGACTCTCCACAAACTATTTGTGAAAACCGAGAGTGACCAGATGATCACTCTTCGCTGACACTTTCACTCATTCAGTGTCGTTTCGTCAAATTGGATTTCTCGCCTATCGCCGATTTGTATCAAACGTCAGTTGTGATGAGTGTCGTAACTTTCTTATTTCGACATTTTGAGACCCAAAATTTTACATGAAGGTAGAATAGGGCAACATAATCCAGAATATGGTAAAATAGGATTTCGCGTATATTTACATGCAAAACACTTTAGCGTGCCATTTCTTAATGTGAACAGCGATTTATGTGCAATTACCAGAAGCACATTTCAAAAAGGAGAAATGTTGAGCCAAATTTGGGATGTCATATAGGCAAAAAAAAAATTCCAGTTATCTAATATTGGCAGAGAAAAAGGGCCTAGAACTAGGAGTGGTAGAACATAGGTCTAGGATACCTACCATATATATTGCGACGAATTTTCTGGGTGCGTTCGTGATGAGAGTTGTGGATGCATTTCATGGATGGCGAGAGTTCAAATGGTGATTTCGCGCACACGCATATCCCATACAATTTGTCGTAGAGGAGAGTTCAATTAATTACAAGAGAAGTATCGAGTTCACTTTATTCGTATTTTATTAAAAGAATACATCACGTACTGAAAAGACGAGCGTCAAAACAACATCACATATGTAACAGCGAGACATTAAAAGGGCTAACACATCATGCGGTCTCGAACTACTCGCTCCTAGTCCAGTCTCGTAAAAGCAGGGCGTAAAGGGAATTCTTTTCTCCTCTCTTCTCCTCTTGTAATTACCAAAACAGACGTTTATATACGATCTGGGATGTCGCGTGCCTTAAAGCTGGGCGATCCAGTTACCATGCGAACGATGTGTAACTGGGTCATCCAGTTTCTCAAAGAAGGCAGAGGCGCGTGGATGTAAAACTGGGTCGATCTTTCTGAGATCAAGTCGGCCTGGTCTACATTCAAGCTTGGTCAAAGGAGGGCAATTTTAGAATCAAGGCGGACCGATCTAGTGAGTATGCAACTGGACCAGCTATTTGGTATCGGGCCGAACTAGTTCTATGGATGGAGAATCAGATCAGGGATGCATTATTAGATGAAACTGTAACAGTTCGAAACATGATGGTGTTCGAAACATGATGGTGTCAGCATTTAACAATCACATCGAAGGGGTCAAACAGGGTTCGTGAATGTACATGACGAAATATTCTAGGTGAATAGTGGTACACAACATAATCGTATGCAGCATTATTACTCTTTCAAAAACCGTCACAATGCTTCCCTCTAAAAAAAAAAAAAAAAAAAAAAAATGATCGTCCCGATCATGGACAAAAATGAAAGGAATATCAAAGATAACTTTCGAACATTTTTTTTTTCGTTGGATATGTTAGAAAATTTGGATGAAACAACGCGGTTAATACATATCGAAAGAATTAAGCTGAAACTGAAAATATATATACATTACAATGTCGGGCACCAAGAGTGTTTTTTTTTTTTTTTTTACGTTTTGATATACACGAAATGCATCGATATACTGCAACGTAAAGGCGAATAAGTGTAACTGTATGTACAAAATTTACAACAATGATTAGAAGAAACAATCGTTACTTTCAAATAAAAATAAAAATGAGAAAGCCATAACACGACATGGAGTCATAAAATACAAAGGCACCACTGCCCTCCGCAAGGTGGGGACAACGTGGCATACGTGAAATAAAACGAGAAAATGCCAGTCAGCAAACTTGTATCACTGCAGAGGCAAAACATTGTGTCCTTGGTCAACTTTTTTTTGGAGAAGAAACCGGAGAAAATTGACCAATTGACCGAAGCAAAAATCGGGCACATGTAATACATTTTGAAGGAATGTCGTTTCAGCCTATCTCGAATGTTGAGAGTGAGACGCAAGGCTCAGCTTCTCACAAATGACATAACGACCCAGGCCACCTGTGTAATGGCATGGGGCGATAAATCATGGCTGTCTGAAAGAGAAAAAAAAAATACGTGGTCAAGACAACGGAGTAAGGACGTGAACAAAAATGAAAGTTTCCACCAGGAAAGTTTCAACGCAAAATCAAATACGTATAACGGACAAAATACAAATTCAAATGTACACATGACGACACATATCAAACTATATTCATTTTGTAGTTAACAAGAATAATTGTGCTCGAATACAAACACGAGCAAAACAAACCATTAACGATTTGAACCAACCTGCGATTTGCCTGTTTTGTTTTTAGCGATTACCATTTTTTTTTTCTTTTTTCACATTAAATCTTGACTAACAGACTGACATTAGTAACAGCAACAAAAACATGAAAACACAGAAGGCAGAATATATAGGTAAAAGAAAACGATTGGTTTCGTTCGTAATGCAAAATTAATCACTTATCATGATTCGACAATCAAAAGCGAATATAGCAAAAGCAATTTTTAAACAAAACAAACAATTCGTAAAACCCCGCATAGGTAAATGAAATATAGTAGGATTATAGATTATAGTGGAAAGGAGAGAAGAGAGAACAGCAAAGGGGCAGAAGATTGGAGAGAGGGGGGGGGAGAGAAATATCCAAAATAATTTGGGCAACCATGGATAAACGAAAATACCTTTTTCCATCCACACTTAATTGAGTGATATTAGATTTTTCCCTTTTCGCGAGATTTCGGCAAATGCAGCAGAGCACAGTTTTGCTGATAATGCATATAAAACGTTAAGAAAGCCAATTGAATCGTTTCTGCTTTCGATATTCGGCAACAAAAAAAAATGACAAGAAAAGTATGTGGATCTATCACTTGCAGCAAAATGTTATAAGCACTGGTAAAATCTTGAGCAAATAACCGTTCCTACATACAAATCAACATAACGACATAGTGCATACAATAGAAAATAACATATGTGTGGGCGAACAACGTATACTCATTAAAACAGACATGTTTATCTCCAAAATGAGTGCATAAACATTCCACGTTTCAGGTAATCATGATGAAATGCACAAAGTCATTATTTGTCCCTTTTGGTCAACATGCATGAGTTCATTGTCCAAAAGTGATGTTTCTCACTCGAAGCAAATGCAATGCTCCGAACCAATTGGGATCATGGTCACGAGTCAGTTCTCGAATGAAATATAATCCAACTTCGAACATCACAGTAGAACAAAGAAACGATGATGGTTATATTTTCCTTTCAGAGTTTCCTTGTGGATGTTAAAAGAGAGAAAAAAAATCGCACATGAATCCGATGATTTGAATTACTCGATTTCGTCAAGCAATGGCGTCCCGGCGGTTGCCGTGACTGGAACCGTCGTCGTCATGGAAGGGGGAGTTGTCGTCGCAATCGTTGTCCAATGGACAGAATTGTGGGAGAGAGCAAGAAGACAGAGAGGAGAACGCAACAGAGGGGAAACTGAGCACATGGAGCGAACCGTGGATTATAAATCGAAACATAAATTATAATGGCACAGGGTACTGAGTATACCCGAGGCCTAAGAAGGCTAGAATGATAATCGCTACGAAGTCGTAGAATGCGTCTCGCGATAAAACGACTCAGGATGTTGGTTGACATATCTTTACCATGACGAACACAAGAGAGCAATAACCATAACCCCACGAATCAACTACTGAACTACATGGATTACTAGGAATGACCGTAAGCCACTAATGAAACCTTTGGTTTTGAAATCTTAACCTCATAACATATGTTTTTCGTCACAAACCAGTCACTTAATACCGTCAAAATTTTGTCACAAACTCAAATATATATATATATATTTTTTTTTTTGCCATATCGAAATTATCTTAGCTGTCATCCAACAAATTTCATAGGATCGGGGACGAATTGCGGCCTGGAATTCATGTCCAGCAAAGGCGCCTTTTATCTGAGGTGCAGGGCAATATAACCTCCCCTATACCCACAACGTTCGTTAGAGAACGAAAACCATTTTCAACTAAAATAAAACTGCGGCGTCTTCCCAAATTTTGTCTGAAACAATTATACTTCAGTTAACCAAATTGCGTACATTGCTCTCGTTATATTTCGATAAACTGTTGCCTCATTCATTGTATGCTGCTCCAATTTGGATCATTGCGGCCTGAAAAAATATCAGCTAAGGCAACTTTTTCGGAGTCGCAGGGCAAATCTCCAATAGCAACAGCCATTTAAAAACAACAATGCGCATACTCGAATTATTCCTCTAAATCTACACATTTAGGCACCTTTCATCATCATCATCTAATTGACAAACCTGGCCAAGGTTTTCAATATGTGTTAATCATGCCAACTCCACAACATTTTATCCCGCAATACTATATAGACTATTAAAGTATTCTATTTTTTTAACCTCATGCGCATCAATTTCCTCGAAATTTCTACAGAATATCGAAACAAAACGTAATGCAGGCAATCATAACCAATAGGGAAATTTCCCAAATGCCTCCACCAATTATTGGAGATACATGTTTTTCCAAGTTGCAACACTACAACACAAAATGGAGAGAGTGCAATACTTATTAAAAAGATAACGGCAAATGACTGCTTGTAAAAGAAAACAGCTGCTATATGAAGTCGGTGATGAGCAAGCAACAAATCGCAAATTCCAATGTGCACAACTTTTCTTATTGCGTTAATTCTGGGTCATTCACGGTGTTTGATTTTCGTGGAATATGTTTGATGTCTCTCGGTTGTCATGGTGATATGTGTCGGGTCTGTCTATCCAACGATGTACTTCCCGTCCAGCCAAGATGTCTCAACGGTCGCGGTGAAAAACTGTGATCCGTTCACGTCCCTGTCAGCGCTGGTGGTACTCGGCAAGCCAGACCCGTAGTAGCTAGGCTGGGAAGTTGCCACCATCAAATTTGTCGTAGTCTTGCTTCCAGTGCCATCTCCATGAGGGAAGTCCCCGCCCCGTATCATGGAATCCTTGAAGATGCATTGGGACTTGCTACCGCTGTATTCCAATGTGGATTCGATTCTGCCAATTTCCTTGTCTCCGCTCACAATGGTCAAGAAAACACTTTCGATGACCATTAGTCCTTTCGCCGGTAATTCCACACTCCTTTTGGCATCCCACTCCTGACACCATTGCGACGAATTTTCTGGGTGCGTTCGTGATGAGAGTTGTGGATGCATTTCATGGATGGCGAGAGTTCAAATGGTGATTTCGCGCACACGCATATCCCATACAATTTGTCGTAGAGGAGAGTTCAATTAATTACAAGAGAATTATCGAGTTCACTTTATTCGTATTTTATTTAAAAGAAGACATCACGTACTGAAAAGACGAGCGTCAAAACAACATCACATATGTAACAGCGAGAAAAGGGCTAACACATCATGCGGTCTCGAACTACTCGCTCCTAGTCCAGTCTCGTAAAAGCAGGGCGTAAAGGGAATTCTTTTCTCCTCTCTTCTCCTCTTGTAATTACCAAAACAGACGTTTATATACGATCTGGGATGTCGCGTGCCTTAAAGCTGGGCGATCCAGTTACCATGCGAACGATGTGTAACTGGGTCATCCAGTTTCTCAAAGAAGGCAGAGGCGCGTGGATGTAAAACTGGGTCGATCTTTCTGAGATCAAGTCGGCCTGGTCTACATTCAAGCTTGGTCAAAGGAGGGCAATTTTAGAATCAAGGCGGACCGATCTAGTGAGTATGCAACTGGACCAGCTATTTGGTATCGGGCCGAACTAGTTCTATGGATGGAGAATCAGATCAGGGATGCATTATTAGATGAAACTGTAACAGTTCGAAACATAATGGTGTTCGAAACATGATGGTGTCAGCATTTAACACTCACATCGAAGGGGTCAAACAAGGTTCGTGAATGTACATGACGAAATATTCTAGGTGAATAGTGGTACACAACATAATCGTATGCAGCATTATTCCTCTTTCAAAAACCGTCACAATATCTCAATCGTATTCTGAATACACCTTTGTGAATCTGCATGTAGCCTTTCTTCACATGTGAGTAAAATCTCAGACAAATTGATATATCTTTTAGTTTGATAGAAAAAATGTTAGGATGTGGGTTTATAGGACACCTAACAAAACTGTACTAATATAGGCCTACGCTATTGTGTGTGTAGATCCTCTAAGTGACATCTCTATCAGCAATGTTACACTAACACTAACAGTTATTTAGGCCTAGGTCCTACTCACACTAAACTGAATGAAGTCTTCCGAGTTTCACAAATTTATTACCGATCCAGCAAAAGTGAAATTACATCTCTGTCGTTCAGCCCCCTATTTCTCCCAGTGTCTTGAGGGGAATTGGGACTGACTTCATTTTATTTTTCTGTCGCCATCTCCATACTCTATCTCTGGTTTTCACGGTCTTCCTCTTCTTGGAGACAGATCTCTCGCTCTCCTCCTGCGGCTCCATTGTTGTGTGGATGGAATGGTACGGTAAGTAGGCCTATACGTAGGAGTTCGAGCGGACCCGTGCTAGCTAGCTGCCGGTATGCCGGGCGGATCCCGCGAGATGCACCGATAACGCTCGCTAGCCAGTGAACAGGCACCCGGGTTTCGCCTCGCGATCGCTGCGATATCTTGGGCTTGCTTTTCGCCGAGGAGAAGGCAATACATCAACGCTGTGCCAAAATCGGACAAAAGAGGGAGGCAAAAACAACACTTGAACGTAGAGACTCTAAGCCGACCCCCTGTGATTTTGACAAGCGTTACAGTAACGCTCTTCAACAAAATCATAAATGTCCTCATAATGCCGTATTTTTCATCGATTCCTTTTCATTGCCTGGTCCTTTCATAGGCATTGGTCCTTGTTTTTACCTGTTTCAGTTCATGAAATAGCACTTTTGCATTTTGGGCTCCAACACTCCTCACCAGTCCCTTTAAGCTACTGCCCTATGTTTACTGAACATAGATAAGAACCCAACCTGCCAGGGAGAGTACCAGGGAGAAGAGAGAGGGGGAAAGAGATGATGTGTTAAGAGATGGGAGGTGGCTGTGCTGGGGGAGAGAAAGGGAAAGAGGATGAAGACATGTTAAGATGAGGGAGGATGATGTAGACAAAGGAGGAGATGTCTCCCTGCCAGTTGTTTAATAAAATAACATTTCCGTTACATTGGGAATGAAAATATGGTGAGATTATTCAGCATGTTAATGCATGCAGTTAGTTTATATATATATAGTATTAATCAATTTCATACCTTGAACAGAATTATTGTCCTTAAATCTAAGCTGCAAAAGAAACAGTCAAACCGCCATTTTGAATTTCAGAGTGAACAAAGTAACTTTCTTTTTTGTAACTGAGAGGGCACCATTCAAGCAATTCAACTCGCAAGCTTGCGGAGTTTTTTGTTACAAGCATCGCGAGCTTGCAGGGCTTTTGATAGTAATTCGCAAGCTTGCCGCAAGCTTGCAGAATTGGGCTGCTACAACATCGCGAGCTTGCGGGGCTTTTAACTCTTTATGTGCAATGGTCGAAACCCCGTGTGTGCCACATTATTCTGAGACACCAATGTAGTCATGCTTTGAAAAAACTTTATGACTTTCAAATTGATGTAACTTCTAGATTTCTGCTAAGCTGGACATGTAGTGAGCAAAGTTGTCGAGAAAATGTCAAGCTTTACTTTGATGAAAATTGCATGATAAATCGATGATGTTTTTTTCTTTAAAATGACCGGTCGCTAAATTACTGCAAAGACATGACTTTTGCACACATAACTGTGACAAAAACTTATTGACATGCAAATCGATTGGGGAACACCGCTTGATAGTCATTCTCCACACAATATTTATGCACAATATGCAAGATATAAGTGAGACGAACGGAAACACAAGAAAAGCTTTCATTGTCCTGCGACATTTGGCGATTTATCGATCGGTTTGGGCGGGTTTGTTGATTTGAGCGGAATATGCGAAGTTGGCACGCTGTCGCATCGGACATGCGAACGTGGCACATAAAAAGTTAGTAACCCGCAAGCTTGCGCAAGCATGCGCCAGCTTGCGGGGTTCTTTATAGCAGCACCGCAGGCTTACCGTAAGTTCGCGGTAAGATTGCGCGCAATTAACGCGATCTTAATGCTGTGTTCGCAAGCTTATTAAGATTGACGCAAGCTTGTCGCCCGCAAGCTCGCGACTAGCTTAAATTTCTGTTTGGGTAGGAACTGTTCAAAATGTGACATAACGGGGAGCTTAATTCAAGTGAAAACATCCTTATCACTCTCGCCGGGATTCCATCAGGTCCACACGACTTTCCTGGACTCACTTTCTGTAACTCTCGCATCACTTCCCATTGTCCAAGTCTTGGAAGTGTGGGGTATCAGACGTTAACGGTGGGAGTTTGGACATGTCAGGGGGTGCTATACCAGCTGAGGTGCTTATGAAGTGCGAATTGATGGTTTCGGCGACAACGTCTGCTTTCGACTGATCAACATCTGGAACATGGATTGTCTCATTCAACTGGCTACCTCAGATTCAGATTCAGATTTATTCAACACTTTCAGTAAAAACAGGAGAATACAGAAAATTGACAACACCATACTATAACAAGAAAAGAATGATTACAATAAGCATGAGTACAAATATACAATACATTTGAAAGTGTTCGGAGACAGACAGAAAGGCTATGCCTTATATAAAAGTCCTGTCCCCATACTATTTCATTCATAAAATATCAAAATATTGAATGAATACATTTCTTTATGAACTAATACACACGTACATACGCACACACACACACACACACACACACACACTCATATTTTATAAGAGAAAGGTTTATGACACCATTTCGGCATACTGATTTAAAACATGCAATCTTAATTTTCTTTTAAACACATTCAGCGATGAACTCTGTCTTATTTCGACCGGAATAGCATTCCAAATTTTGGGTCCATTAAAAAATATAGAATTATATGATGGCATAGTTCTGGCATAAGGCAATGTAAATTTATCTTTGATTCTCATATTATATCTTCTGTTATCACTTGTTTGAAAATAGTTAATCAAACATTTTGGAAGCATCTTCCTAAAGCATAAATACATAAAAATTGCACTTTGATGATAATGTATATCATTAAATTTTAAAATCTTCAGATTAAAAAATATAGGCGATGTATGGGCAAGAAAATCACAGTGATGAATAATACGGACCAGCTTTTTCTGCAATAAAAACAATCTTCTGGCATTGGTCATACCTGAATTTGCCCAAGCTATTGCACAGTAGTTTAAATGAGGTAATACAAGAGTATTGTAAAGAAGAAGCAACACCTTTCTTGACAGAAATCGCAATTTATAAAATAATCCTACATTTTTTGACAATCTATTGCAGACGACACCAGTATGTTCGTTCCAATTAAGTTTGTTATCAATTGTCACACCAAGGAATTTGATCGAACAAACTTGATCAAAATGTAAATCTTTAACTTCAATCTTAATTTCGCTGATATCTATCTGTCTTTTCGTGAATACCATATAATTTGTTTTCTTTGCATTAAGAACAAGTTTATTACAGTCTAACCAATCAACAAATTTCAAAAATTCTTTAGTAAAATCATTTTGAAGTACAACTGGATCTCTACCCTTCATGAACATACTGGTGTCGTCCGCAAACATTATTAACTGCAAAGAATCTGAAACATTACACATATCATTTATATATAACAAAAAAAAAAAAGAGCAAAGGACCAAGGATAGATCCTTGTGGCACACCAAATCTTATTGTCATCATATCAGATTCAATATCATCATACACAACATATTGCTTTCTTCTACTTAAATAGCTATCAAACCATTGTAGGTTCACTCCTCTTACACCATACAAATTAAGCTTTTGCAATAAAATTGAATGGTTGAATGAATCAAAAGCTTTACTCAAATCTAACAAAAGACCAATCATTATTTCTTTATCATCAAAAGTATCAGCAACCTTGTGTATAAATTCAACAATGGCAGAAGATGTAGAATGTCCAGCTCGGAAGCCAAACTGCTTATTACTAATTATATTGCACTTTTCCAAAAAAAAAAAAAAAACAGATAAACGATTATACACACATTTTTCTAATATCTTTGAGAAAAGAGGAAGAATAGATATAGGGCGATAATTACTAACTTCTTCTTTTGACCCTCCCTTATAAATTGGAATTACCTTGATTTATCAAACCATGGCTTATTTCTAAACTTCTTTTTCGGAACTTTCGTAGTTGAAAAACACAAATCAGAAATATACATGAACTTTTCCAAAAAAGCATCATAAGATACATTTACATCATTATCATAGACATTCCAACGAGAATTCTGCGAGAATAAAACGAGCAATATTTTCTTCATTCATAACACGTTTCATCTTAATATCAGGCTTCTCATTTTGGCGTAAAGATACATTGGATATTGCAAAAATCGGGAAATGATCACTAATGTCTGCTACAATGACACGTGAGAAAATATATTCAAGGTCATTTGTTAAAATGTTATCAATCAAAGTAGCTGAATTACTGGTGATGCGTGTCGGACTATGGATCAAAGGATAAATACAACTTGTCATACAAATATCAAGAAAATTATTTACATTCTGAGAAAATGAAACATTAAATAGATTTAAGTTATAATCACCTAGAAGATAAAATAATTTCTTTTCTTTATTTACAACTCTCAAAATTTCTTCTAAAACATCATTAAATAATTGCACAGATTGATCAGATGGACGGTATACACCTCCAACTATTATATTTCTATCATTATTTTGTATCTCGACAAATACAGATTCTGTTATGTATGATTATGCACTATTGGCTTGCCATAGTGTGGTTGCTATGACGACGGGCTCCCAATAAATGATGGCTACTAACGGGACGTGTCCGTGTCCATTGTCGTTTGTCACATAGTAAGAACGCAACAAACTGGCGACGAGGACGGGATATTTGTGACATTCGACTCTCTAAGTTGTAGGGGTGCAGCTAGCACAATGGCGAGTGCAAATTTGGGGCAGAACAGGGTATTTTTGCCACCGTTTAGTTCCAGCTACGACGACACGGAAGACTGGGACGGTTACGTCGAGCGGTTCGAACTTTACCTATTGGCGAATGGGCTCGCGGTGCCTGATGAGCCAGTACAGAGCGCACGCGATCGCACAGAGGAGCGGGACCTAGCATTAGCAAAGCAGGTCACTGCCATGTTCTTACATTCTATCGGACCGAAATACTACAGTCTTGTACGAGACTTGGTAGCACCAGCCACCCCACAATCGAAGTCCTATAACGAACTGAAGATGGTTTTGCGACGCCATTTGAAATCGACGCCCATGGTTGTAGCGGAGCGACAAAAGTTCATCCGTCGTGATCAAGCGCCCGACGAGTCGACGAGTGACTACGTGGTTCAGCTGAAACATTTGAGCTTGAACTGCCAATACGGGGACAAGCTCGATGAACAGCTTCGCGATAGATTCATCAGTGGCATTTCCCACGAGCCTACTTCGCTGAAGTTGATGGAAAAAGCAACGGAAAACCCCAGACTTTCGTTCAGAGAAGCGGTAGACTACGCGCTACAGAGAGAAACAGCAGCGGGAGAGGCCCGTGCTATGCGGAACCAGAGTTCACGGAATGGCATCGGAGATTACAGCGGCGCTAGACCAGGAACCAGGACCAGCACCACTGTGAACGCGGTCTACGGTAAGCCGCACGGTTCTACAGGCAGCGGTAACCGCGGGAGGAAGGAACAACGCGAGTGCTATCGTTGTGGGAGGAACCATGCACCTGATCAGTGTTGGTTTAAGTCAGCAACTTGCAGATGCTGTCAGAAGAAAGGACACATTGAAAGGAAGTGCCGGAGTAAGCCAAAACCGATGAAAAATCAGAACAAAGAACACACAGACTCTAGATCCAAGACTAAGTCAAAGAGTAAAGGAAATGAAGGACAGAAAAGGAAAGGTGGTATTCATAATGTAAAGGAAAGTCGTGAATACAATGATATGTCTGGAAACAGTGAGAATGAGAGTGAGCGTGATTGTTCTGACAAAGAAAGTGATGTTGAGTACGATCGCACTATGTTCAAGATGAGGACTGAGAGTAGTTCTAAGTCTAGGACTAGGTCCAGTTCTAGGTCTGAGAGTGGTGCTATTTTGGCCCCCATTGAGATTGAAGGTAAATTGACACAAATGGAAGTCGATACAGGGTCAAGTGTAAGCATCATACCACTGTCGTACTATGAAAAGCATTTGTCCCACTTGAAAATGGACCAGACTGAGAAGTCGTTTGTGAGTTTTACAGGAGAGACAGTTGAGCCTGTTGGTAAGGTCCAAGTCCAGGTTAGGTATGGAACATACCAAGGTAGACTAGCCCTGTATGTACTGGAATGTACAGAGTACATGTTGCTAGGTCGTGAGTGGTTAGGAGTAATACCACTAGACTGGAAGTCGTTAGTCCAGACAAGTCTTGGTACTAGTACATTGGACCAGAAAGTGAACGTGCGTAGGCTAAGCGATCAAGTAGTTCAGAAACACGAGAAGCTATTCGATGGACAGCTAGGTAAATTGTCCCATGCAAAGGCTAGCATAAGGGTGAAAGATGATGCTACACCAGTCAGGACTAAGCCCTACAAAGTCCCGTATGCACTAAAGGCAGGGGTAGAACAAGAACTAGACCGATTAGAGAAGTGTGGTGTACTTACAAACCAATAGAACACAGTGAATGGAGCACAGGCATAGTGCCTGTCCCTAAGAAAGATGGAACAGTTAGGCTGTGTGGAAACTACAAGTGCACCGTCAACCCAGTGCTTAGTCCAGTGGCACCACCCAACATAAATGTCGATGACATTTTGTCAAGTCTGAGTGGAGGAGTAACCTTTTCGAAGTTAGACCTAGCCCATGCCTACAATCAAATGGAACTAGATGAAAACTCCAAACAGTACTTAGTACTATCAACACACAAGGGGTTGTTCAAGCAGAATAGACTAGTGTTTGGGATTACCACAGCACCGGCAATTTGGCAGAACGCGATAGATCAGGTTTTGCAAGGATTACCGGGAGTACAGGTGTACCTAGACGATATTCTCGTTACGGGTAGTTCGCAAGAAGAGCACATGAGAAATTTGGACGCAGTGCTCACGCGCTTAGAGCAACGCGGTCTGAAGCTCAAAAAGGAGAAATGCGAGTTCGAGTGCAACTCTGTGGAGTTTCTAGGACATCGTATAGATGCGCAAGGTGTGCACACTGTTGAGGAGAAGGTGAAGCAGATTGTGAATCTCCCTATACCAACTGATGTGTCGCAGTTACGATCGTACCTAGGGTTGTTGAACTACTATCGCAAGTATGTTCCAAATTTAGCGCACGTGATCGCCCCGCTCACAGATCTTTTGAAATCTGATCGGAAGTTCGCTTGGAGCGAAGAAGCAGAAACGGCATTCAAACGCTCGAAAGAACTGCTGCAAGCGTCAGATTGTTTGATCCACTATGATCCACAGTTGCCGATCTCCATCGCAACGGATGCGAGTCCGATAGGCATAGGCGCAGTATTGTCGCACGTACTACCAGACGGAACTGAAAGACCGATACAGTTTGCGTCCAGGTCGCTCACGAAAACGGAAAGAAAATATCCTCAGATCGAGCGAGAAGCGTTAGCAATCATATTCGCGCTTCGCAAGTTCTACATGTACATCTATGGCCGCAGGTTTACGCTCATTACCGATAATAAGCCGCTCACAGCACTGCTAGGCCCGTACAAGAGTTTGCCTACATTAGCAGCGGAACGCATGCAAAGATGGGCTATGTACCTCGCAGGCTTTGATTACGAGATACGCTACCGCACATCAAAGGCCAATGCAAATGCAGACTGCTTTTCAAGGCTACCGGACTCACACGAGAAACGCGAAGGTCGTGAACCAGGAAATGTTTCGGTTTGTCATGTGGATATGCTACCGACAACACACGAGGAATTGCGTAATGCAACGCGCAAAGACCCGATCTTGTCCAAAGTGCTCAGATATACTTTGGATGGATGGCCAAAGCAGCTACCTACAGAAGAAAGCGAGCTAAAGACATTCTTCATGCGCAGAACAGAAATCACAATCGAGCAAGGAATACTCATGTGGGGAATGCGAATCATCATCCCTCACAAGATGCAGAAGGCAGTCCTTGCGGAATTGCATCAAGGACATCTCGGAGTAGTAAAAATGAAATCAATCGCACGAAGCTACGTATGGTGGCCGCACCTCGATTCCCAGATCGAGGAATGCACAAAGCGATGCGAAACATGTCAGGTTGTGCAAAATCAGCCAGCGCAAACACTCTTACATCCATGGATTCCAGCGTCCAAACCGATGGAAAGAATCCATGTGGACTTTGCCGGACCATTCGAAGGTCTCACCTACATGGTCATAGTAGACGCATACTCGAAATGGCCAGAGGTATTCAGCATGCCGAGTATCACATCAGAGCGCACCATTGATACTCTCCGAAGCGTATTTGCTAGGTATGGACTACCACAAATCATCGTAACTGACAACGGAAGTTAGTTCACCTCCACTGAATTCCAAGAGTTTGTACACATGAACGGCATAAAGCACAAGCGCAGCGCACCGTACCATCCGAGTACAAATGGTCAAGCAGAGCGTTTTGTCCAGACACTCAAACAGTCCATGCGCGCCTCAAGATCTGATGGAGGATCTGCACAAGCGAAGCTAGATAGATTCTTGCTGGCCTACCGCAATGCAGCACATAGTGTCACGGGGGAATCACCTGCTTCACTCTTCATGAAAAGGCAGTTGCGCATGAGACTAGATAACTTGCGTCCTAACATCGAACGTCGATATGCTGAACAGCTGCATTACCAGGCATCTCTCAGAGATAAGCGCGGCAAAGCGATCAAAATGCGCGAGTTTGCAGTAGGACAATCCATACTCGCTAGGGACTACACAGGAAAGCGTAAATGGGTCCCGGGAGTGGTTGTAGAGAGAGAAGGTCCGCTCATGTACAAAGTACAAGTACAAACAGGATTTTGGAGAAGGCATGTAGATCAGTTGCTTTCTAGATTAGAAACGGAAGAAGACTCACAAGATCAGAGTCAGTTAGGGAACAAAGAGTTTGATCCTACACGAGACCCAGACAGTTCAAGACCCAGCAGGTCTGTCTTAAGGGACACATTTGTCTTGCCTAGGTCTGTAGAAGAACATCCCTTGGGTTCTCAAAACACACCAGTTCGAGTACCTGAAACCTTACGTCAACAAGACAACGTAGATACTCAGAGTGAACGTGATATACAAGGAGCTGAAGTAGAACAGTCTCCTACACAAGAGTTGAGGAGGTCTCAGAGAAAGAGAAAACCACCAGATAGATTCTCTTTCTGAATAGAGGTGTAGAGGAGTTGACATGAAGAAGGATGTTAAATCACAACCCAGTGATTAAGTAGTTAATTTTGGTGTTTAAATCATTCAGATGATTGTTGTTTCGATTTTAACAGAAAAAGGTGTTATATTAGCTGGATATGAAGTAATATCCCGAGGTTTTTGGTTAAGTTTAGTAGTTTATGTACATACATTATCAGCAACAAAGCAGATTACAGATGTTTTGTATACAAGCAAAATAAGTAACAACGGAATTACAAATGTTTTGAACAAGTATTCTGTGTCAGTTGAATGGACCATACATGTATATCCATTGCTGGAGATATTGAACTGGTTACATATCGCATATCCACTCACCCCAAAAGTTTGATACAGTAGAAGTTATTCCGAATTTACATATCAAACTGAACATTGAGTTTATAATGTGACATTATTCATAAGGAAACGAATAATGCTATTTACTGGTTGTTTTACAGTTTTGTGATAATCAGGATCATTATACATACTGTGGAAAAATAACTCAGACAATACGCGGAAGTTTAAGTTCATGTACTTTATTTTGTATGTTACAGAATATATGATGTGAAATTTATGCATATAAATGCTGGAAAACAGCTTGTTTCGGTTAGTTATTGAACAGTAGCCAAAGACAGAATTTTGGTTATTATGCAAAGGATACTTTTTGCACTTTTTCGTCAACAAAACAGAAGAGGAACAATGTTGCTAAAGTTCAAGTGACATTTGATTATGATCACACAGTTGTGGGCTATATTTGTAAGTAAGAGACAATTTTTTTTTTTTTTTTGTGATGTCATGTTCTAATAACATGGTACTGCAGATGTACACAACAATGTATTATGGAAACCCTCACACCGGATGTCAAAATACATTTTTGGATTGGCAGGGGGGAGAGTTGTTATGTATGATTATGCACTATTGGCTTGCCATAGTGTGGTTGCTATGACGACGGGCTCCCAATAAATGATGGCTACTAACGGGACGTGTCCGTGTCCATTGTCGTTTGTCACATAGTAAGAACGCAACAGATTCAATGTACAAAGTATTTACATCCAAATCCGGCCTTTGTTTAAAATTCAGAATATTATTTATGTATAATCCGACTCCTCCTCTTTTTGTTTCTCTTTCTTTTGTAATAAAAACATAATCATCAATATCAAAAAACGAATTATTGCTTCTCAGCCACGGTTCAGAAATACATATCACTGAAAATTCTACATTCATCATATTAAGTAAGGTTATCATACCGTCAAAGTTTTTGTTTAAGCTTCGACAATTGCAATGAAAAATAGAAAACATATTTGATGACACAATATTTTGATCATTGAATTCATTTGGGGTATAAAAGGAATGAGAAGGCTCACTTACATGATCATCGCTCTGAATTGGAGAAAAATATTCAGAAATTCTTTCAATATTGCACGAACTTAGTGATTGCTGATAGCTTTCTTTGTCAGTCATCATCAAACATTTCAATGCACACGCGCACACTCACACACACCATACAAACAAATTAAAGATGTAGGAAATTATAGATACAAACAATCAAAACATACAAAATATAGTTAAAAACAATAATCAAAATGGCATATTGGACCCTGGAGATACATTCCTTTTGTTTATATATTAACCGTTTATGTATATTTTATATTAATAGATAGCACAAGTTAAAAAAAAATGATTTCAATATATACCTGTAAGTTGAAGCAATGCTATGTGCCTTTACAGTAGATCAAGGTCTCTTTTCGAGTGGATCACCTTTTTCATCATCCCCCCAGCTTCCGTGGTCATTGAAACGTGGATCCGACCATCCATCGTCCAGGCATGCTTGATTTTGCTGTCGGGGGCCTTCATCTTGGAGAACGTCTCCCACAGTCGAGTTCTCCTCAAGTCTGTCAAGTTTTCAAACATGCTGATGCCTTTGTGCTTCCCTTTGGCGTCCTTGAGCTTCTTCCTATTCCTGAAGAGCATCTGGCGGTACCTGTACGAGGACAGCTTCACAATGATCGCTCTTGGCTTCTGTGGAGCGTTGTCAGTTGGGGGGCTTCTGGCGTCTGATGCGATGGCTCCTGTCGATTGCAGATAGGGGGAGGTCCACACACATCACTTCTTTGGCGATGCGAAGAATGGTCTCGTCTGTGTTCTCGATATTGCCCTGGTCAGCCTCTGGAACTCCAAAAAATCTGACACAGTTGCGCCTTGAGTATTGTTCCTGATCATCAGTTTTGTTTTTCAGTCGGATCACCTCATTTGCATTTTGTTCTTTCTCCTTCCTCAGTTGACTGATTTCCTTTTCTAAGGACTGGCATTTGCTTTCCAGGTCAAGTACCCTGCCCTCCTGTTGTTCCAGCCTACTGATCACCTCATTCATCTTGGCGTCGACTGCCTCCTTGACAGCTGTTTTGATCGCATGGAGTACATCATTGTCTTGTAGAATTTCCTTCATCAGTGCTTTGGTGTTGCGGGTCGACATAATGGGCAAGAATTCGGCTTGATGAATGAATAGCTCAATGTTATGTAGCTGGCAAGGAAGGCGGAAAAAGGCACCAACACAGGAACGATGATGTGGGACTGTAAGGCTAGAGTCGATTCTCAGCAACTTGTCAGGATAAAAATGACAGCTAAAAAGTCTCTAAAGAGTAGATCCACTCACTTGGTAAAGGTCTTAAAACAATCTCCAGGTATTGAAGAGTCAGATGACGATGATTAAAACATGTAGTTCAGTTGAAAAACGTAAAAAAAAAGAGAAGAAAAGGAAGAGAGAGTCCGAGAGAGTCCGATGATCCGATGGGTATTTGACGTACCTGACGTCACGAGCTTAATGTTTTTGTACCATGACGCAGGATCATTATTCTTCAATTTGGCAACACGATCATGATAGAATTCTTTCTTCGCTCGGCGAATGCTCCTGCAGATTTTATTGCGGCAGGCTTTCCAAGCACTTATGGGGCCGTTCACAAAGAGATGTTGTCGTTTACTTATCAGTGATTTCATTTCAGGGGTAATCCATGGTTTGTCTCTGTTGTGGACTCGTACCTCCTTCTGAGGAAAGAATGTGTTCAGGGCTTGGTGAATGGTGGAGTAGAACTCATCACATTTAGTCTGGGTATCTGGGGCATCATGAACATTAGACCACGACTGATTTGAGATCCACCTACCAAAACATCTTGCGTCAGAGTCACGGATAGGTCTCAAGACACGCCTAGTCAACACATGGGCTCACGGGGAAATACTTCCTTGGGAAACCAGGTTACCACATTGTGGTCACTTTTTCCGAGGGGGAAAGTATGACAACTTGATTGTAGAAGTCCCCGTGGTTTGTTAAGATCTTATCCATTATTGAGCCAAATCTTGTGGGTTTGTCCACCACTACCTGTCGAAGAAAGCAATTGGCACAAATGACATCTGCATCCAGCCGGTTAAAGTCACCCAGCACAACCAGCCCCACTAGATGGATGTCTCAATCGCAGATCATCGATTGACTGAACGATATGATCGATCATCCGTTCTTCGGTACCACTATTTGGGGGTGAGTACAAAGCTGCAATGTAGGTACACTGGAGATTTTGCAAGGGAGGCGACGGGGGCGAATATGCACCCAGGCGATTTCAAGGTCGTTGGGCACAGTGATGTCCGTAACAGAAGAAGGGTTAAGATCGTGTATAATGAACAAGGACACCCCTCCTTCTCTTCGACTAGACCGACATTTTGAGAAATGCGAGTATCCATGGACTGAAAAGTAATCAACAGTATCTAAGGTTAGCAAAGATTCAGTTACGGCGCACACATCAATGTCTTTATCTCGGAGTATCAGCTTTAATTCATCAAAACTTGTTAATAAGGGATCTCATTTTGCTCATAAGAAGGCGTTGGAAAGTATAACTCACATGGAATGGCTTGACCTTTCTGATGATTTGAACGAGACTATGGTGGCTTGCACTCCGTTGAACCAGTCGCATACTTGGTTCAGGGCTGCAGGAGACAAGAGTGGCGATATGGCAGGATTTGTGACCTTCTGCACGGCATCCCCCAGTTTTCGGCATACCACTAATTCTCTCATCTGGTCTGTTCCTTCTTCTACCCTTTGAGCCACGGTGGGTTTTCCGTCGGCGAGCAATGCCCAGTTGGTGGATTTGATTCCATACTTTACGGTCGAGCTTCTGAATATGAATACGAACTGCAGCTTGACCCTCGAGGAAAAGTCTAGGCCTATGATAGCATACATTACTTTATCTCGCCACTGAGGCTCAGCCTGCTGGTCATGCTGATGTATGTGAGATGCACGTGAGGGTCCCGGGTTGGGGCTTACATCACCACAGGTCACAAGAGATGGGCGAAAATTCGCTGAAGAGTTCGCATAATATGGTAATGGTGGTCCAGAGTACTTGGTAGTATATGAATACTCTGCTTGCCCAGCATAGCCCTTGCAGGTGGTCTACAAGTTTGCTATTAGTACTGTACAAGGATTTCCATTGCATTTATAGGCCAGGGTACACAAAAGAAGGCAGAAGAGGGCAATAGACTCAATCCTCTTAGAGGCCATTGTGATCCAAGTCCAAGAATCTGGGTTCTAAGTAGCATGAATAGCAGGGCTTCTATTCATCCCTGGAAGGTCAACCAAGTGTGACTGTGAAACAGGCTTGGATGTATGGTCAACATGGCAGTTAGATAGTCTCAGCTATTGCAAAACACCAAAACTTGAAACTCAGAATTCTCGAGATTCACACAATCAAACTGGAAGAAACTTTCCAAGCAGTATCCTGAGACAAAGTTGTAACGTTACACATTATTTTGACGACGCTTTGGAAATGCAGAATGACAAAAAAACCAATGTATCAACTGGGAGCTACTTAGAGGGGCAACCTCCATAGGTGCACACACTCACGCATATTTTTGAATAGTCAAAATCATAGTCAAAATCATTTTGTAGGACCTATTTACATCATCCATTAAGCTATAATCGAGAACTAAGCTACAAAATAGTAAATATTTCTCTGTAAATATCTTGAATCAACTGCCATGGAATTAGAATTTGAGCACAGCCTGAAATTGCAAAATTCTTTGGATATTTCACCATTCAAAAAAAAAAAAGACATTAAAGAGAGAGAGAGCATAGACCTTATTATACCAATGCAGTTTCCTTTTTCTTTTTTTTTTTTTTGCTCTAGAGGTTGGTACCAAAAATGAGGGTAAATATCCAATATTCAGACATATATTTGAGTAATATGATTTTATTTTTGTCACTGTAAGCAGCAAGCAACCAGAAAGATCCCAG
The DNA here is from genome assembly GCF_964275005.1 of Diadema setosum. Lineage (NCBI taxonomy): Eukaryota > Metazoa > Echinodermata > Echinoidea > Diadematoida > Diadematidae > Diadema > Diadema setosum. Next base: position 480,683 of record NC_092699.1, read on the forward strand.
GCTACACCAAAGAAGAATGTGAATGTCAAGAATGAAAGGATGTCAAAAGTGTCAAGAATGAAAGGTGAGGGACTTACCAATATAATAGTAGTCGATGTTTTGAGCTATGAGGCAATTAACATACTTTCTTCAACATTACAATATATCCCCGGATATCTTTGTATCCGGGGAAATTGGTGTTATTAGGAGACTTCAATATCCATTGGGAAGACATGTCTAAAAGCGATGTGCTCCATATGAATAATAGTATAGCATCTGCTGGGCTTATCCAACACGTCCAAGGTCCAACTCATAATCTGGGTCACACCTTAGATTTATTTTTTACCCGAGATGATTTAGCAATATCAGATTGTGATACAGTTGAAACATGTATCTCTGATCATCATATGATCCGTTTCTCACTGGCTAAACAGAAATCAGAGTTAATTTCTATTACTTCTTCATTACGCAATTATCGCAAAATTGATAAAGTTCAATTTGCTAATGCTTTGCAGGATTTAGTGTCGTCTCAACCCGCAGGATTAGATAGCGAGTCCTTGTTTGATTGGTATGTTTCTGGAGTTACTAAGGTACTAGATACCTATGCTCCATCTGAGACACAATCTCGCCCTTTGAAATCACGTATGCCTTGGTTTAATGAGTCCACACTTGTAGCTCGCCAACTTCGTCGTAAAGCAGAACGAAAATGGCGGAAAACAAGACTTGATTCAGATCGTAATCTGTTCATTGCAGCAAACAAAAATGCATGTTGGGTTATTAATGTCTCTAAAGAGAATTTTTTTGAAAGACAAGTTGAGTTCAAGCACTGTCAAGGAGGTATATCGCATTATCTACTCACTTTTGAATAAGAAAGCAAGTCATCTCCCTTGGTATGATTCTGCATCCATATTAGCTAATCAATTTTCTTTGTTTTTTTATCGGAAAGATAAGAAAAATTGGAGATGAAGTAGATGCGTGCAACAGAATCACTGTAAACCAGTTTTGTGATACTGTAAACGTAAATATTCCTCTTTTTGAGAATTTTCAGTTGCTTACACAATCAGATTTGTCCAGAATTATTATGTCATCTGCTACTAAATCTTGTCAACTTGATCCCATTCCAACATGGCTCCTGAAAGAGAACCTCAATCATGTATTACCATTGCTTACAAACATAGTCAATCAATCTCTTTCCACAGGTGTTTTTCCCAAAGGAGCACACTCGGCAATAGTAAAACCACTTTTGAAGAAACCCAGCCTGGACCAAAACGAATTTAAAAATTATAGACCAGTGTCAAATTTAACATTTTTAGGTAAACTTATCGAGAAAGCAGTTTGTAAACAGTTAGTTCATCACATTGAGTCTAATAATCTTTTTGATACTTTTCAATCTGCTTACAGGTTTCGGCACAGTACTGAGTCAGCTTTAGTAAAAGTGAAAAATTATATTATGTTTGCCATTGATTCAAACAAGGTTGTTTTTGCTGTACTTTTAGATCTGTCAGCCGCATTTGACACGATTGACCATCAAATTTTTCTTTCCCGTTTATATAAACGAACAGGTGTTAGGTCAACAGTTTTGTCCTGGTTTCAGTCATACCTTTTTGAATGGTCTTCTCAAGTTGACATTGCCGGCAATTTGTCAAACCCCACAATGTTAGCGTTTGGACTTCCCCAGGAATCAATAGTAGGACCCAAAGGATACTCAGTTTATCTCTTCCAGTTGGCGAGATAGCCCAACATTACGATGTTAATTACCATCTTTATGCTGATGATATACAGTTATTATTATTTCTTATGATCCGAAGACTCCACGAGCTTCTTTTAATGCCATTACTAAACCTCAAACGTGTATTTTAGATATTAAGAAATGGATGGTAGCAAATAAGTTGAAACTGAATGATTCAAGGACTGAGTTTTTTCTTGCAGCTTTAGCCCACAATCTGCGCGGTCTTCCAAACATTCAGCTCAATGTTGGTTGTACACTAATTAGCCCCTCAGAAACAATAAGAAATCTTGGTGTCATTTTTGATCGTCGAATGTCAATGTCTCAATATATTTCTCAAATTTTTAGTACTGTTACGTTTTATTTAAGAAATATTGCTAGAATTAGGACATTTATTGATCAATCTGCATGTCATAACGCAGTGCGTTCTTTGGTTCTATTTCGTATAGATTATTGTAACGGGCTTCTCTCTTCCATTCCTTCAACTCAATTGGATCGTGTGCAGCGACTTCAAAATTGGGCAGCCCGATTAGTGTTTCAGGTTTCTAGGGACTACCCATCTCAGCCACTTCCGAAGTCGTTGCACTGGCTTCCTTTGAAGCAACGGATAATTTTCAAACTAGTTTTGTTTGTCTATAAAATCCCCAACAATCAAGCTCCGAAATATCTAGACGCCTGTTTGACTTTATATACATCTTCTAGAAATTTGAGGACACCTAGCGATCCGCTTCGTCTCACATACTCTGTTACTCGCACCTTAGCCGGTGATAGGACATTTACTGTGTCTGCTTCAAAGCACTGGAACAATTTACTACTTACCGTTAGACAGTCTCCATCAGTCAGTGTTAAAAAAAAAAGCCTTAAAAACACATCTTTTTAGTAGCAACTAGTTCGTAGCTTTAACATTTATCCAATTACACATACTGTTGTACATGTTTTGAATTGATTGTAAGCGCTTGGGAAAAGCGCATTATAAATAATAGTAGTAGTAATAATAATAATAATAATAATATCTGCCTTAGTTGGTGACACTGAAGCATTTCAGGTATTTGGTTTATACAGGAACTCTGTATTCAATTATGCTTCAAGAATGGATGACATCCCAATATATCACATAATGCAGCATTTTCCTTGTTTGAGCTGGTATGTATTCATCAAAGTCCATTGACTGTGTAGAACAATCAGAAAAATTCACAGATTCTGTAACAAGTCTCATGGAGTCTTCGAAAAGTTTATGATATGATTGAGTTGACCAATCGTTACTTTTGATTCTCGAACTTTTACCTTATGAAATCTTTATCCCAAAGTACTTTTCTCACTTACAATAATCATGTATAAAAAGGTTTTATCTAACATTCTCAAGAAATTTCATATTACTCTACTGTTTGAAAAACTGTGGGTTAATTATAGCCCTTCTTGAATTATGTTTACAAAAATCTTGTTCCCTAATCATCATCAAGACTTGCTGAACTTTCTATTCCATCAGGTGAAACTCCTCTCCATGTAGCCTGTATCAAGAATGATGTGGACAGAGTACGTCAGCTCCTGACATCTCCACACATCGATGTCAACGCCCAGGACTATGCTGGATGGACCCCACTTCATGAAGCATGTAACCATGGCAACATTCAATGTGTACAGGAGCTGCTCAATTTCCGTCCTGATATGTTGGCATCAGGTGAGAGGAGAAAAGATTGTCTTTTCTTTAAGAGTCACAATCTTTTAGCTCACATGATGATCATCTACGTTTGTCCTGGATTTGAAAATCAATACTTTCTTGACATTTATGAACAAAATTTTAGTGAAGATCTCATAAACAGAGGGGCAAGGTGCATTACATCTTTTCAATGTGAGTGAGAATTGCTCATAATTATGATTGAAGTCCACATATGGAATTTTTTAATTTTACAATTAATGAAAATTTGCTGTATCACAGCAATTTTACTTCAAAATCAAAAAATCCAAAACAACTTTTGATACGAGAGTTAAATTGTTACTGTAATGAAATTTCTGGCAAAAAAGAAAAAAAAAACCCTGTATATGAACATAATTTTGCTCCACAGTGACAGATATATACAATTAGTTTTAGTTCATAAGCTGTACGATAGCTTACGGTATTGTTTATAGTATCAGCATCATATATATATCAATGAGTGAATGTACAGTAGTATAGAAGAGTTTAATATGAGTATGTTTAATCGGTATAACAAATTGGTGCTGTTGTTGTTTTGTTCCAGGGGTCCACGTCTTTCAAGCATGGCTTTTTAGTGGAACACTGTTTTCCACCGTTAACGATTATTTACTATTTTTGTTGCCACGGCAAAGTGTATTGTTTCTTTTTTATGACATCATTCGTGCATATACTTTATATTGTGTTTAAAAAAATGCCTTTATCAGACGAATGAAAGACAAATTGAAACTTGTACCGCTTTGGATCATGTTCCCTTTTTCTTTTTCTTTTTTTGATGATGAATGAATAAACTATTGAATTGAATTGAAAAGTTGATTTTTTAAATGGCAGGAATTAAAGATGATTTTTTTGTACAAGTTGAGATGTATAATAAAGCTCTTTGAAAATGTTAAAAGAAGGAAATTGAAATGAAAAATCATTTCTGTTTCAGGATCAAGAACCAGTGTCCCAAAGTTAGATCTCTATCTCAGTCCGACATGTGGTACTACTGTCCTTCATGATGCTGTCACCAACAACCATGTGGATGTTGTCAAGCTGCTGGTTGCTGTAGGAGGTGAGTGAAAGTTTGATTTAAAAATCTCTTCTTGATTTCAGGCCATGTCATATTGATACAAAATACTCTCTGTTTCAATCTTATGTATGGCACCTTAATTCTGAGGTCCTTAAGTAAAAGTAGTTCCTCATTTGAACTTATCATTATAATTATAGTGATTCATGTACCTTTCAAAGTGTGACAGATGTTAATAAATCGCAGTGAAAATAGGATATTGGTTTCTTTTAAACGCTGTGCAGCTACGCTGGAAAAGGATTTCTGCAAGTGTAGTACTGTTGATTGAATTGAATTAATGCAAATCTGGGTTTTACTTTACTTGTTCCAAGCAATATGAAATAGACCCAAATGAACTGTTTCTTTGTGAGGATCATTTCTCTGCAGTGTTACCATTTGGTATTCCAATTCAACCTGCACAGAAGGGAGAGTATTTTGATTTGGATCTAATTTCTGTCCTTTACATAGGTCAGAGGTTGGTGTCAGTGAAAAACAGCGAGGGAAAGACTGTCTGGGACTTCAACTTGACAGCTGACATGAGGTCTGCTTTAGAGGGAACTGGACCATCTTTGGGTCACCAAGAAAATGAAACAGGTAAAGCTTTGGAAAAATAAAAACGTTGTGTAAAGAAATGTCTCTTCTTCTGTGAAACATTCTGAAATTACTCCTCATCTTACTGTTTTCCTTAACTGTAGGCCTATTTGTTTGGGCTGGAAGATTGTATGAAAGTGGGATCTAAATGTGTGTAATCTGAAACCTTTACTGATATTGCTCTAGATTGTCAAAGTACATTTAGAATGATCCTTATGAAGCCTGGAAAATAATTAGATTTATTTTCTGTCCTCTTGATTTAGCAAATTACAGATCTACGGCAGAATACGCCATACCTATACCATATCGCTATTTCTTTCCCTACCTGCTTTGAAACCAGCAAAGGTTCTCTCTGGTAGAGAGAAAGAAGAAAAAAAAAAGTCTGTGAGAGCTGACTAACCTGTCAGAATTCCCTTTTGTGCACAATGGGAAACCCCGCATTCCTTACTATAAAAGGCTACGCTAACTTCGTATCCTCCTCATTCCTTTACCGGCAACTGCAAGGCAGTCGCCTGTATTTTTTTTTTTTTTTTACTGGCTATTATTTAAGTTCTACAACACCCTACAGCTATCTCACAAGCACTACTTTCCAACCAAGACAGAGTTATATTTGAGAAGATATCGGAAACTCAAGAAAAGTCTGGGAATAACGACAGGGCGGAGAGTGGCCATCATAAAAGTGGGCTCTTCCGCCACTTTCGCTCCGACTAACATTTCCGTCACGGAAGCGCACGAAACCCAGAGAAGGGTTGTGCTGAATCCGAAACTCCAAAAAACCCGACGTCAGTTCGGGAGAAATATGAGAAAAATACGGACAATTAAAAAAAAAACATACCTCCCAAGAAGCCGAACAGAGTTCGGGGGGAAAATGAGAAAGACAAGAACGTCCACAAACCTACAGATCTACCTAAAAAAAAAAGACTGATCAGTGTTCGGGGGAACAAGTGTACCAAAAAGGACAGATCTGCGCAAGTAGTCGAACAGTGTTCGGGAGAGAGACGGAAAAAATCTGGACGGTCAAAATACAGAATCACAGACAGTACACACCGTACACAAAACGTTTGCCGTCAAAGCGCAATACTCTTCGTACACATAGATTTCAGAAATTTGAATCCCAACTACTCAATGTGGAACGATCAGCAAGAACGTCTGTGCCTCTAGCAACCTTTCAGACATACCTCCTGAAGGCGCAACGTGAAGCAGACAGACTGAATATCTCTACAGTTGATCGCAAAAACATTGCTAACCTCCTCATACAGATCTCTGAACTACAATTTGAGCAGGCAGTGCGGACAGCCTTACTAACCACATGGGTCAGAAGGGCATGGGTTTAGGAACAACTACAAATCGAAAATAATGCGACAACTCTCCTAGAAAAAAAAAAATCTTGATGGCCGACAAGACTGTTTACAAATTCTCGGCCACATCAACCTACCACTCATCCAAGACCCACCCTGACACGAGGTATAGGGAGATTCATAGTCATAACCGCACTGGTCCACCCAGATCACCTCCGAGGGAGACAGGAAAATCATCCAACAGCAAAATATTTTTTCGTGACCAGGCCAAGCAGCAACCAAATCGTCCACCCTTCCAGAGCCGCCAACAATTCTGAGGAAATAAAGCACTTCAAAAAAATGGGACGATCACATCTCTCACGACAAGTTCATAATTCAAAACGGCTACACGAACAAAATAAATCCCAAGTACTGCAATTGTTACGGAAGGTTACCCCACTCCATAAAAACGCTTTGCTCAGAAAGACCCTGCTCAATTAAATTCAGTGACTGGAAAGAAAACGAGCATTCAGACAAGTTTTTTTTTTTTCTTTTTTCCGCGATGTTCTCGTTCTATCTCCGATCTTCCTCACGCCAAAAACGCATAGGAGATTGCAGGATGATTCTAAACCTAAAGAAACTAAGTGGCTTTATCCCCAACCGCCCCTTCAAGATGGAAAGCGTCGCAAAAATCTTACCCCTAAAACATCCACAAAGAATGGGCAACCACCATGAAACTTGCCAATGCATGTCTTCACGTGCCAGTAGCCCCACTCTCTCAAAATCTGCTGGGTTTCACAATATGGAAAAAGACCTATGTTTATCAAGTCATACCATTCGGTTTCCGATCATCGCCACGAGTCCCCACACTCATTGTCCGACTGGTCGCACTAAGAAAGAGAGGGATGACAATTTTCTGCTATCTCGACGACTGCTAATACTGGTGTAGGGCTCCGGGTTCGCTCACATATTCTTAGAGGCAGTACAACTTAGGGGAAGTTAGGAGGCAGCTGACACACGGTCTTGCTTGTACGAGATTCTGCTGGCGAACTGTCCTTCCCAGCAATTTTATTGTATAACCAGTTCTTGTTCAGGCACTTGCAATTCAGTGAATATTCATTGTATACAAATAAGTTAACAAAGGATCTGAATATTCAAGAGACTCAACACAGGATCTCAACAAAAGGATAAGTTACTATTCATGACTCATCTATGTAAATTGACAAAGAAAAATAACAATTTAAATTGTGCAGTAAGAATTGCGATAATTTTGCGCACTGAAATCAACTGTATGATGCTATTTTTATGTTGTGCTAATACCCACACGCATATCAGTGACCTCCTGACATTTCAGTCACGCTTCAATAAGCATGTGAGGCTGTAAACCTTTTTCTTACCCTACATAATGAAAAATTGGCAGTTTGGCCATAATTCCCATGAATTTTGTCCACAATGCTTTCTTTAATATGCAAACTGCAATTATAGCTACACTGTCCACTTTATAATATAAAGTGGACAGTGTAGCTATAATTGCAGTTTGCAGAAAATATTATTTTCTAGCATATATCCAAATGCCAAAGGTTCTGACAAAAAGGGGGCGACTACAAAATTTTTATCAATATACAATGTAGTCATTGCTATACACAGTGTCATGCACCAACAGAACACCCGTCAGCACCGACATAACATCTGTCATACACCGACAAAACATTCTTGGATCAGCACCGAATGACTGCAACTGTTCACGTCATGTTTGCCAACTCCAACTCTCATGTCCCGAATGGACACTTTTATTACACCCCACCCTGGTTTCACCAAGGCACATCACAGTTCTCCGTCACACCTCCCCCTAACAAGAGGAAAGTTATGAATGTAACTTTTCGACTATAAACACCTTCGTTGTAAGGCTTACTTTACTTATAATCACTGATTTTGAGCCATATCAGAATCAGTTAACTCCGGCATCAATTGTCCACTTTTAGAACAATATATGAAAACTTGACAAGCCCCCTACAAAACATGTAAATACACAAATCAACAGTCTACAGTAATACACATGTGAAACCGTTTTCAAACGGGTGCACATACGGGTGCACATAATCCGGAAAAATTACACCAAATGTAATCAATCATTTCTCCAGTAGTATCAATATTTTGACTGAGACTGTGCTTTCTGGTAGTCTCGACTGTAATTATCCTCACATATTTGACCAATGAACTTCAGGCATGAACAATATTTTTTTCTTTGGTAACACATACACTTCATCTTTAAATAAGGAAACCAAACATACACTTCCTGAAATTGTTCTGACTGTTGCAAAGATAATAAAATGTCTGTTTTTCCAACACAAACTTTCACTGGAGTTTCACTGAATGTGGTAACAGCACGCATCTCTTGATTATAACAACATCGTATTTAAACACTATGACACACGTGTACATCTACTCAATGTACTTGCTCATAAATTTTATACTTATGTCAACTCTGCGTCATAAGTTAGCCAAAACAACAACAAAATTTTGAACATCGGACAGGTCTTTTTGTCCCTTCACACATATGTACTGTGGTCACGCGATAAGATGTTGTAATATATGTGCAAACTCTGGAAAATATCGAGATCATACTCGACACACAGATGTGATACTGTCACTCTGTAACGAAATACATATACAGGTTATTAATTTGCGAAAGTGACATTATAACATCTTGGCTTCTTTATGCCTCACTGGCACTCAACACTTTTTCATTTATACAAAACAACACAAATTATTTTGTTTTAACACAAATCGGTTGACATAATTATGACTCATAATTTGATCAACAGTTTTCCTGTGACTGGCCGGTTGTGTTTTGCTATACTGTTTTTGCATTTGCTAGCATTAACTCGGTAACGTATCGGTACACATACAAATCTGAATCCTTTGACTCTTTGGTACATTGAATGAAATCACAATACATGTAGAAGTGTGCAACTAAAGCACAACTTTCACTGTAATCTTACACACCACAGATATTGTATCCTGGCGCTTCCTGTCATGTTGGGTTTTCAAAATTTATACAATGCTTGGCGAGTAACACATCAAAAAAAAAAAAAATTCAAGTGATGTCTCCTTATAAAGACAAAATATCGTGTACTAGTACTTTCTCATACTTCCTAGCATCACTCACATATACTGTTTTCGCTGAAAACAAACATGATTGACATAAATACAATTTCTTCCTTCACAGATCCTTGGGAAAGGAAAAAAAACTGAACGAGAATACATAAACACATGTATACATTGTCATATATTAAAAAAAAAATCAACATCAGTTTCTTGTCTGTTTTGAGTCTTGTTTGAAATGTTCAGCTTGATGTAGGTTTCACTGTAGATTTGAGATTGTTATCGTTCGGCAACATTATCAGCGCGTGCACAGTTTCAAACTCGCGACAAAGCGTCTGCTAATTTGTTGTCCTTTCCTGCTATGTGCACAATTCTCAGTGGGTACGGTTGGAGAATCAAACTCCAACGGAAGAGACGCTGATTCTTGTGCTTGAAGCGTTCTAAAAATGTCAATGGGTTATGGTCAGTGTACACCACGATGTCTCTTCCACCGTCCAAATACGCTTCGAAATGTTGCACGGCTAGAACGACACTGAGGCATTCCTTCTCCACAGTTGAATACTTTTGCTGATGGCGATTCAGTTTTTTGGAGAAGAAACACACGGGTTTGCTGTGTCCGTTGTCGTCATCCTGAAGTAGCACGGCTCCTACTCCTCGGTCACTAGCATCCGTAGCTAGCTGGAAGCTCCTCTCGAAGTTCGGTGCGATGAGCACGGGATCGTTCATGAGGACGGCCTTCAGCTTCTGGAACGCATCCTGGCAGCTCGCCGACCACAGGAACGTTGTACCCTTTTTCAACAGGTCCGTCAAGGGCACCACCAACTGACTGAAATTGGGGACGAATCTCCGGTAGAATCCGCACATTCCCCAAAAGCGCTGAAGATCCCGTTTCGATGACGGCACTGGGAAGTCCACGATGGCTCGGACCTTGGCATCTCGTGGTGCGACGCTACCTCGGCCTACCTTGTGACCAAGGTAAGTCACACAAGCTTTCCCGAACTCGCATTTGGCCAGATTCACCACGAGTCCTGCATGTGACAACCTCCGGAACAGCTCTCGAAGATGAGCAACATGCTCCTCCCACGTATTGCTGAAAACCAACACATCGTCTATATAGACAACACAGTTATCATGACCAGCAATAACTCGATTCATCATCCGTTGAAAAGTTGCGGGGGAATTTTTCATCCCGAAGGGCATGACACGACACTGGTATAACCCGGAGGGCGTGACAAACGCCGAGATCTCTCTTGCATCTTTGTCTAATGGCACCTGCCAATACCCTTTCATCAAATCCAATTTGCTGACATACTCAGCACTTCCTACCCGATCAATACATTCCTCAATCAAAGGAAGCGGAAACGAATCAGTCTTGGTTATGTTATCGACCTTCCTGTAATCGATACAAAACCTGGACGTTCCGTCTGCCTTTGGGACTAGCACTACTGGGGAACTCCAGTTTGAGTTACTAGGCTCTATGATTCCATTTGCAAGCATGAAATCTATCTCCCTATCCACCTGTTCTCTCTTAGCGGGATGAATCCGATATGGATGCTGCTTTATGGGTGCATTTTCACCAACATCTACCGTATGAACAGCATCTTTCGCACAACCCAATTTATCACTGCAAACCTCCGGAAATTCCTGGAAGATGTCGACAACATCTTGCCTCTCCGAATCAGACATATGACTGAGCAGTAACTCTGGATTTTCTAGTGCCTTTGAGTTCTCTACTCGCGGAATCATTTCTGACTTGAAACTCACACTCTGAAAATCTGGAGCATCAGGTTCAAACTCTTCTGCACTTTTTTCAGCACTGTGTAGGACACTCTCACTCACAACTGCACCTACGTCTTCTACCATCACACGGCTAAATAACTCCTCAAAAGCCGGAATAGGAATCAACGGCGCAGATCTAATGGCATGTTGTGGTTTTCCTACCACTTGACATTCATGACACGTTCGACAAAATTCAGACACATCCTTTCTCATCTTGGGCCAGAAGAAGTGAGTTCTGATTCTACACAAAGTCTTCTTGACACCCATGTGTCCGGCCATTGGAATTTCATGTGCAAGACGTAGAATTTCCTTTCGATACGGCGGAGGAACAACTATCTGGTCGACAACCGTCCAGTCCTCATCTGCGGGACGATCTGGAGGACGCCATTTCCTCATCAAAACACATAGAAACATTCTGGCACTCCCTTCGCCTCATCTACAGTCAATGCACCCTCTCTCAACTTCAACAACTCCTCATCTTCCATCTGTGCTTTGATTAAAGTCGGCTGACTGAACACACCTTCTTCCCAACTTTGTTCTCTTTCATCTTCACTAGTCACCTTTCCAAAGAATGTGTCATCAAGAGAAATTTCACTTTCAGACTCTTTTCTCTCACGCTCTGCTTCACCTGCTCGAAACCTTGTGATAGCACATGTTGGAAATACTTCTGGAAATTCATCGACCAGGTTTTCGCTTTCCTGCTCGTACACTGGGACTTCAGAAACAACCGGAAGGACACTCACTCGACCTCCTGCAAGGTCATTACCAAGCAAAAAGGAAACTCCATCCATAGGGAGAAATGGAACAATTCCCACAATCACTTCCCCTGAAATCAGTCCACTATCCAAATTCACTCGGAAAAGAGGGACCGCCTGAGTTCCTCCATTGACATCATGTATCAGTACTTTCCAACCCGTGTTACAGTCTATGGGCATACTCTTCACATCTCCTACCATGAGGGACTGTGTAGCTCCAGTATCACGAAGTATGACAACAGGTACTCTAACTTCAGCAATGGTAACTATACCCTTGGAAATGAAGTCCTTGTACTTTTCATCCACACCACTCGAACACGTATCTGTCATTTTTGAGACACTGCTTTTCACAACATTTGGATGACGCTGTTCATCACTTACACTTGACTTTACAAAACCATTGGTGGCTGTCTGGTTCGGTTTCTCTTTTGTTTCAGCATCTGAACTGTTCTGTGTACGTGTGTCTGCATGGACTAAACCATGTGTTGCTCTTTGCTTTTGTTTTTCTTTTGCTTCATTTTGTTCTAGCAATCGCCTACATTCGGACTTAATGTGACCTGTTTTCCCACAGAAAAAGCATCTCACTTCTTTGTATTGAGGCCGTGGCGATTTTGGTCGCTCTTTCTTTGATTCAGTCTTTACTTTATCCCTGCGTTCACTATGACTACTGTGCCACTTTTGAGTGTCAGGATTTCTCGACTGATCAAAATTCCTCTTTCCGTCAGGACTTTTTGTTTTCACTTTATGTGTCAACTCATACTGGTCAGCGGTGACTGCTGCACTCTTTACATCATGTACTCTTCGATCTTCCAAATATGTTCTCAAATCTGGAGGTGTCGATTTCTTGAATTCCTCCATCAACACTATCTCTCTCAAATTGTCATAAGTGAGATCTACTTTCATTGATCGAACCCATCGATCAAACAGAATTTCTTTTTCTCTCTGAAACTCTACGTAGGTCTGTCCTGAACCTCTCCTATATCCTCGAAACTTTTGCCTGTAGGCTTCTGGGACTAACTGATAGGCAAGAAGGACTGCTTCCTTAACTGTGTCATAGTCATTTGCCTCTTCATCAGAGAGAGCGGACACTACTGAATGTGCCTTGCCTGTGAGCTTTTGTTATACTATCATGGACCAATATTTCTTCTCCCACTCCGAATTCCTGGCTATTCTCTCAAAGGAGAAAAAGAAAGAGTCTACATCCTCTTCATCAAAGCGGGGGACTGTGTTTGCCATTTTTGCTATGTCGGGCGTCTTTGGTCTCGACATAGTAACATTAGGCCTATCCCCTGGGACGCTACTGGTCTGGGCCTGGGTCAACTCAGTTTGACGTTGCATTAACTCTTGTTCGAGTCTCAGATTTTCTGCCTTCATTTTTTCTTTTTCTAACTCCAATCTAGCCAGTTCTAGTTGTGTGGAATCTACCCTCATCTCACTAGGTCTAGTAATACATGTAGTAGTAGTACTTGGAGCAGTTTTTCTACCAGCACTCTCAATCTCATCTGTACTCTCACTCTGGTCTGTGTGTTCATTTTCTACACCACCCAGTTCAAGCTTCTTCACCAGAACGGCAAAGATTTCTTTCTTTCGACTACACTCTCTGATATCAGCATCTACATGAGTTGCAACCTCAATCAATTGGGCTTTCACTAACCCTCTCAATCTACCAAGAGTAACGTCTTTCACAAACTCTGCAGCATCGAACTTGGCTGCCATGATTATTCACATCTAGCTTTCCGAGTAGATTTCAAGACTACGTCGCTAACGCAACTTCCTACAGTACACTCCACTGCGTACCGAACTACGAGAATAGTCTAAGCAATTCAGACCGGACAAACACTCGTATATCTCGAGGCCAATTTCCTCGTAAAGCCACATCTAACGATGCTAATCCAAATAACCAGAAAGTGACACACTAATCTGATAAAATGACATAACGGAAACGATAATACGTACCCTTCCTTTCCAGCAATCAATGCTGCAACCCTGGAATTCAGCTAGCGAGAAGACCAGTACAAGTGCGCAAAACATATTCATCGCATCGCTTCGCGAATCGCACTTCCATTCACAACCACTGCTAACGCAGCCTTATTACACACCGTGCAATGTCACGCAGTATACAATACCGCTACGAACGAACGACACTGTTACGTTCGCTACCCTGTGTACACATCTCACATGAGTGCGAACATTACACATACCTCCAACGGGCATCAATCATTACAACGATGTACCAAACACCGAAATACTACCCAAAAGACAGCTTGTTTGAATGTTCATTTCCCGGACAAGCCCCCACATGTCATGCACCAACAGAACACCCGTCAGCACCGACATAACATCTGTCATACACCGACAAAACATTCTTGGATCAGCACCGAATGACTGCAACTGTTCACGTCATGTTTGCCAACTCCAACTCTCATGTCCCGAATGGACACTTTTATTACACCCCACCCTGGTTTCACCAAGGCACATCACGGTTCTCCGTCACACACAGTGTGGTATGCAATCATCAGAATTTGGGGCTTTTTATTGTAAAAAGTGCTCTGTCTTTCAAGAACAAGTTGATGTTGGATTCTGCCATAGATTTTTTTTTTTTTATCTTTTGAACAGCTGGCTATAGTCTAATGGTGAATGACGTGGACTGACAATATGCATGAAAACTAATGTTAGTATTCAAAAGGTATCATGGACTGGTCATTTGTCATGCTGTGTGCGTTAATCGCGCGTTTTAGTGTGTTCCTAACATGATAAACGGTCTGAAGTCTTGCTGCAGCTTCCCTGGTATCCTAAAGAATTACTTAGGGCATACTGAAGCTAAGATCAATGTGACCACCGAAAGTTAATCTCACTGGAATATTACTTTCCTGTGAATGGTACTGTGCGCAATCTCACAAGTTTCACTATAAAAAGAGCCACACTAACTGTAATTTATGTGTTTGAATGAGAATTTGCATTATAATCATTTGTTCATTTTCCAGTACATCTTAGAAAAAGAATTAGTGTGTTTCATTTTGTACCACACAAATTGCTTAGATTATTTTTTTTTATTTTTTTTTTATTGTTACTGAAATTGCTACTGAGTTGGTTCACCTGGCTTCGTAACCAAAGGTATTAAAATCAAAGTTTCAAATTTGAATGTCATCTTTAAATTTACAAAATGGACTTTTAAAGAGTAGTTGTAAACCGAAAAAGTTTACCCAGAAATTTAACAAGCTTTCAATGATGACAGAGGCAATTATGCCTCAAAACGTGCAGTATATTTTACTGAAAGAGCAGTGTTACTGTCTGTAACGTGTATAAACGTATGTGACATGTCACGGCGTTACAGTGCAAAGTTTTTCTTTATTTTGTTGTTTTTGTTAATCTGTTATGATTTCAATAACGTTTTGTTTTATTTGGAAGTGTTATACTGTGCTGTCAAACATTCATCATGAATCATCCTATCATTCTACCTAAAGAAGAAAAACTATGAGTTGTAAGTAAGACAACAAGATTCTCCATAGGTTTTCTACACACATTTCAGAGGTCACGGTGTTACGGTGAACTTATTCATAAGCTATGTCATAGTTTCCCTGTCAAGTGATTCTTTAATCAAATTTTACTTTGTTATTATCACTGAGTCTCTAGTACATCAAATGGACAGATCCACTTTTCAAAATGTTCGTTAACTTCACAGAGTTTGGTCAGTAAACAAAGTGCACAAAAACCCATGTCCATTTTGCGTCACGGTGTTACAGTGACAATTAATTATGCATAACTCATTTACCAAAGCAATTTTTCTTTCTTTCTTTTCTTTTCAAAGTTGCTTATGATGATATGCATAGATACACAATAAAAAATTGTTCTCAAGTGTTGCATTTTGTTTGTTATTTACATTTGATGAGTGAAATTATACTCAAAAGTGTCACGGTGTTATCGTGGAATTGCCCTGAAGACACACTTAATCACACTATTCAACCAAAAAGTTTTGAAGATAAACTGCTAAAAAACACACTTTCCTGCCCGTCTTATGATCCCAAATTTTAGCAAAATGTAGAAGAAGACTTGCTCTTTCAGAAAATATGAGAAAGTGAGAAAGTCAAGATCGGCTCGGTTTACCCTTTTCACCTATTTTCAGTCCTCACACAAAATCAGTGTGTGCGACTTTATGTTCGTTTTGCGATGCACGGTCACATTTAGTATGGAAAGTATACTTTCCCTGAACTTAATACTGATATATGTAAGGGTAATCTTCCCCACTTTCTGAAAGTCAAGTCCCTTTCTCTGTCGAAGAGTGAAAAAAAAATGAATTTTCGTTACATGTTCATATATGACGTCACAATTAAAGTTTGAAGTTTGGATACAGCCGTTGCTTGACGAGAAGACTACAGTATTTTAAAGTACTGTTGTAGTCTTCTCATCAAGCAATGGCTGTATCGAAACTTCAAACATTTTTTAACTTTAGACAATTGTCCAGTTTTCCTGAAACTTCGCTGACGTATTCTGCTAGTATTGCTGCATTCCTTCAATTCACATATATATTGGGTTTTATTCTCATCTTAGATTATAAGAGATATGGAGAAAGAGATATTGATAGCTATGCCTCCGCCACAAAGTAGTGCCGGAGGGTTCTAGGACTGCTCCCCCGGAGGACAACTCCCCCGGGGACTACTCCCACCTGACAACTCCCCCGGAGGACGTCTCCCCCGGAGGATTACTCCACCGGAGGACTACTCCCCCGGAGGACTAATCCCCCGGATGACTACTCCCCCTGCGGACTACTCCCCCGGAGGACAACTCCCCGGAAGGACTACTCCCCCGGAGGACTACTCCCCCGGAGGACCACTCCCCCGGAGGACCACTCCCCCGGACGACAACTCCCCGGATGACCAATCCCCTGGTCGTCCACTCCCACCTGTTTTCATGAAAGAATTCGATCCAATTACCTGTTGACGCTGATCTTTAAGGAGTGACAGAGTTAACTTTAAGTTTGTGTTAACGTAGCTTAATTCATATATTCATTTTGTTCATTCATAATTTTGAGAATTGAGCTTCAGCTAAGTACACGGAAATTTATTTCAGAAATAATGCAAAAATAGAGGTTCAGCATCATTATTCTGTAAAACTAAGGGGTCACCTCGTCCCTTAATTCCCAAATTCCCGTCAGTTGTCTATGTTATTAATGCGCTTTTAGCATTCCTATCTTAATTCTTATCATTTACAGTCTGGAAGAATGAAAATCGCTTTAACAAAAATGTGTTTTTGTGTCTTTGAGACACCATAGTAATGGGTAAACTTTCCTTCTATTTATTATGATATTACGTTATGAATATCTGGTGGCCGACAAGGAACCAAAGGTCATTGTGGGAGCGACGGAGCGAGCGAGTTTGATTTTTTTTTTTTGCACTTTTGCAGTCCAAACTTGCTCGTTCCCGCTTTATTATATCCGAGTTTATAGCACATTGATCATGTTGATATTCATTTCAAATTGGTGTAAAAAGAAAACAAGAGCTCGGAGGAGGGGGGGGGGGGGGGGGGCTAGACGCTCACCCGAGTATCACCACATCTGACGCGACTTCCCTGTAAATTAAAGCCACTTCTCCATTCTTGTAGGAGGAGCCCCCCCCCCCCCCTTTTTATTTTTTTTATTTTTTATTTTTTTTTTTTGGGGGGGGCCTGATGTTACCATCATAATCTAATGAGAGGTGGCTGTAGATTACCAAATTGTAAACCATAATCAAAATAACTTATACACTGTAGACCTTGGGCCATATACCCAATAAAAGTGACTTTGGGTCCCTATCCCAGAAGAATAATTCCCACCAAGTGGAACCTGGGGTGAAATCTACACACTGGTTCTGTATGAGTGAGCGAAGTTGTGCATATCACCTTTGAGTGCACATACTCAACGTTAAAGGTCAAAAGGTCAAGGTCATGTGCTCGAAAATTTTATTATTTCCCCCATATCTATGCAATGCCTGAAAATATTTTCGTGACAACAAAGGTCAAAAGGTCAAGTAAAATGTGAAAATTTCACATTTTTCTCCATATCTTGCAAATGGGTCAAGGCATCTTCATGGAAGTTAATATATATGCATGTACTGACTGGCAGTGATTATCTAGGGAATTGTGGGCTCATGGGGTCAAAGGTCATGGTCCCCTTATCAAAATTGTGCTATTTTCCTTATATTTATGCAATGCCTGCAGGATTTTTTTTTAACTTGGTGAACACATGTATTTTCCAATAGAGATTCTCTCTGAATTTTTTCTGCCAAAAAAGGTCAAAGGTCAAAAGGTCACAGATCAAGTGAAAGTGCTAAACGTTACTTCTTCCTCCATATCTCGGAAGTGGCTTAAGTTATCTCGAAACTTAGTACATATGCGTGTTCTGTCTGACAGTGAATTTTAGGGTCAAAGGGTCAAAGGTCAGGGACCAGGTGCAAAATGGTAACAGTCTATCATTCAATACCGAAATTGCACTTTTTCTCCATACCTTTAAAATTACTGAATGCATAAACTTATAAAGTGGTCAAAGCAAGTAAAAGTCCTAAAATCCCCAAATACATGCTCTGCCATTCATCCAATCAAACCTAGGTCAAGGAAGGTGAACATACAACACATTTCTGACAAACACATCATTTTGATATTTAATATTCAGCCAGTTATGTGAAACTGTCATCACACATTGTCCACATGTACTATAGACCCATTAGGAGAACCATGCATTTTGGCAGATGCATACCAATCGCCATAGCGACTTTTCTTGTTACTCGATGAGATTATGAAAAAGCCTGTCTTCAAAATGGAGGCGAGGAATTGAATAAGCAATATGCAAAAAGTAATATGTTATCATACTATCTGAATAATTATCTATCATCAGTACTAGACATACAGGATGAACAGATGGACACATTCGCATCTCCTCCAAATCCATGCAGGTAAGTTTGTGTTTCCATGGTAATTGTTTTTCAAACATATCTCAAGGAAATACTTCCACATCATGTTTGATCAAGCTTTTCTTTTTTTTGGGGGGGGGGGAGGGGGGGGCAGAGATGTATATGATTACACAGTTGTACAGATATTTCCGTGGAGACAATGTTGTACTCTTAAACATGAATTAATATAATGATAATTAAGTCCTTGTTGATCTTCCATTGAAAATTTGTGATTTCCCTAAAAATAGTTAATCTTCAGTATCCAATTACCTACATTGTATATTATCTGTTTTTGCCAAGGTAGGAAAGAAAGTGTGTTCCAAGATAGTCAAAATCATTTTCTAGGACCTATTTACATCATCCATTAAACTATGATACAGAACTAATCAACAAACCAGAAAATATCAACTGCCATGCAATCAGAATTTGAGCACAGCTTTAAATTGCAAAATTCTTTGGATATTTCAACATTAAAAAAAAAAAAAACTTTGATAAGATACAGAGAGCATTGGTCTTTTTTTTTTCTTTCTTTTTGCTGTACAGGTTGGTAACAAAACTGAGGCTAAATATCCAATATTCAGACAAATATTTGAGTCATATTTTATTTTTGTCACTCTAAGCAGCAAGCAACCAGAGACGAATATGAATGTCAAGCGCAGGAATATAAAAGGTGAGGGACTTACCAATATAGTAGTAGTCAATGTTCTGAGCTATGAGGTAATTAACCTACTTTCTTCAACATTAAAATATATCTGCCTTAGTTGATGACACTGAAGCATCTTAATAGGTATTTGTTTATAGAGGAACTCTGTATTCCATTATGCTTTAAGAATGTATGTCATCCAAATATATTACAGAATGCAGCATTTTCCTTGTTTGAGCTGGCATATATTCACTAAAGTTTACTGTGTAGAAAAATTAGGAAAATCCACATATTCTGTAGGAAGTGTCATGTATTCTTCGAAAAAAAAAAAGATGTAAAAAACAAAGACTGTTTTATCATATAATAAAAGTTTACAATATGATTGATTTGACCAATCATTACTTTGGATTCTCAAACTTTTACCTTATGAGATCTTTATTCCAAAGTACTTTTCTCATTTACAATAATCTTGTATGAAATAGTTTTATATAGCATTCTCAAGAAATGTCATATTACTGTACTGTTTGAAAAACTGTGGGTTAATTATTGCCCTTCCTGAATTATGTTTAAAAACAATCTTGTTCCCTAATCATCATCAAGGCTTGATGAACTTTCTCTTCCATCAGGTGAAACTCCTCTCCATGTAGCCTGTATCAAGAATAATGTGGACAGAGTGCGTCAGCTCCTGACATCTCCAGACATTGATGTCAACGCCCAGGACTATGCTGGATGGACCCCACTTCATGAAGCATGTAACCATGGCAACATTGAATGTGTACAAGAGCTGCTCAATTTCCGTCCTGATATGTTGGCATCAGGTGCGAGGAGAAAAGATTTTCTTTTCTTTAACTCTTTATGTGCCATGGTGGCAACCCCCTGTGTGCCACGTTATTCTGAGACACGAAGGTAGTCATGCTTTGAGAAAGAATTCTGTGTTTCCAATTTGTATAACTTCTTCAAATTTCTGTTAAGCTGGACATAAAAGTGAGCAAAGTGTTAGAGGAATGCCAAACTTTGCTTCGATATACATTGTATGACAAATCTATAATAAAATTTCCTTTAAATGACCAGTTGCTACATTACTGTAAAGGCGTGACTTTTGCACATAAAACCATGACAGAAACTTAATGTAAACGCAAATCTATTTAGGAACACCGCTTGATAGTTAACCACCACATAGACTGCAAGCCCTAAGTGAGAGGAACAAAAGCGCGCGAAACGCTTTTATTGTACCGGGGGATTAGCGATTTATCGATCGGTTTCGGCGGCTTTGTTTGTTGAGCAGAATATGCGAAGTTGGCACGCCGTCGACTGAGTCGGACGTGCGAACGTGGCACATAAAGAGTTAAGAGTCTCAATCTTATATCTCACATGATGATCATCTACGTTTGTCCTAGATTTGATAACCAATACTTTCTTGATATTTATGAACAAAATGTATCGGAAGGTCTCTTAAACAGAGGGGCAAAGTGCATTAAATATTTTCAATGTGGGTTAGAATTGCTCATAATTATAATGAAAGTCTATGAATGGCATTTTCGATATTACAATCACAGGGTTCCCACAGAAATTTGAAAACAGAATTCCATGACTTTTCCATGACTTCCTTTCTGGCACGGTTTCCAAAATCAGACAAGTTAGGATGACCTCCACCTCCCCTCACAGCCATCCCTTCCACCCACTATGTTACTCATGACATGAACATCCATTATCATTAGTATATGTCCCGGGAGTTATGTAGAATTCGGGATGTCACAAAACTTGGAAAAATGGAAATCATGAACACCAATTTTAATAGCAGCGTATGATCACAGAGTATGAGAGTTGCGAGACACGACAAACTGGAAAGCTGTCATAGCCAAGAGGTAAATGAAATTCCATGACCTTTCCATGACTTTTCACAAATTTTCCAAATTCCCTGACTTTTCCCTGACTTTCCATGACCACAAAATTTTCCAGGATTTTCCATGACTGTGGGAACCCTGAATTAACGAAGATTGGCTGTATCACAACAATTGTACTTTAAAAAAAAAATAGATTTAGTTCATAACTGTAAGATAGCTGATATTCTAAATGGAAGTAATTTAAGATGATATTCTTTCAATTTGAGATTTGAAATTGAAATTTGAAGTTGAAATGAAAAATCATTTCTGTTTCAGGATCAAGAGCCAGTGTCCCAAAGTTAGATCTCTATATAACTCCGGAATGTGGTACCAGTGTCCTTCATGATGCCGTCGAAAACAACCATGTGGATGTTGTCAAGCTGCTAGTTGCTGTAGGAGGTGAGTGAAAGTATGATTAAAAAATCTCTTCTTGATTTTAGGCCATGTCATATTGATTCAAAATTCTCTCTGTTTCCATCTTCTGTATGGCATATCAAGTTATAAAAAAAGAAAAGAAAAAAGTAGTTCCTTTAATATTCAAACTTGTCAACATATAGTGATTCATGTACTTTTCAAAGTGTTACAGATGTTAATGAATAGCAGTGAAAATAGGATATAGACCTTTTTTAAGCACTGTGCAGCTACACTGGAAAACTGATGATTAAATGAAATTAATGCACACCTGGGTTTCACTTTATTTGTTTTAAGCAATATGAAATCGACGCAAATGAACTGTTTCTTAGTGAAGATAATTAGTCTGCAGTGTTACTATTTGGTATTCCAATTCAACCTGCACAAAAGGGAGAGTATTTTTTTTTTATTTGGATGTAATTTCTGTCCTTTACAAAGGTCAGAGGTTGGTGGCAATGAAAAACAGCGAGGGAGAGACTGTCTGGGACTTCATCTTGACAGCTGACATGAAGTCTGCTTTAGAGGGAACTGGACCATCCTTGGGTCAACAAGAAAATGAAGCAGGTAAAGCTTTGAAAAAACTTTTTGTAAGTAAATATCTTCTTTTGTGAAACAGTTGAATGGCTCCTCATCTGACTGTTTTTCTTGACTGTAGGCTTATTTGTTTCGGCTGGAAAATTGTATTAAAGTGGGAACTAAACGTGTGTAGGCCTACTCTGAAACCTTTTACTGATATTGCTTTATATTGTCAAAGTACATTTAGGATAATCCTTATGTAGTCTAGAGAATAATATTGATTAGTTGGTATTCTGTCCTCTTGATTTAGGAAATAGTACTACAGAAATTGTCCTCAACAAACAAAAAGTCGCCAGAAATGGATTCTAGTTATCTAGTTAAGAGCAGTTTCTGAAATAGCAGACCCTAAGCTTTGAAATAATGTATAGCTCTATTGAAATGGACTACCCTAACCTATCTAAATATTGGAAAGAATGCACGCATTCTGGAAAAGTGTGAACTGAGATAAGAGGCTTTGAAGTATAGGGTCTATCTCTCTATTCAATCGCGTAATCTTTACGAAACCGTGCTAGCTGTGCGATGAATGGGACAAAAAAAAAAAAGGTGTAAAGCACTGGGGCAACAAAAATGAATAAGTTTAAATTAAGCATGCTCTATCAACACATTCTGATCATCATTAATGCTAACGTTCAAAGCAGTAGGTTTATCCCTTCAAAAGTTATCAGACTTGAAAGTGAAGAGTGGCAAAGGGTTATCAAGAAATGAAAAGGGGTTTCGAAGACATACCTGATGTCTCTACTCTACAAAAAAGAGTTGTAGAAAAACTGCTGAAAATGCGCTTTCCCATTCATTTTATGATCCCAAACTTAAGAATAATGTAGAAGAAGGGTACTTTCTTCAGAAAATGATTATGAAAAACTAAATATCTACTTAGTTGACCCGGTTCCCCTTTTTGGGGTCCTCACGTAAAATCAATGGGTGCGACTTTTTGTTCGTTTTGTGATGGACGGTCACATATAATCATCCTATTGTCGTATCAGTACATATATATCTGGCCCTCTATCCGTAATGCACGAAGGCATGGTTACTAACTTGATTATACTTTATTATCAAGATATGAACTTACACTTTCATAACAATATTCATGCTCTTGGGAATAACATAACGTAATTGGAAAATCGTTAATAAAGTTCAAAGCATTAATACTTTGACTTTTTAAGTCTTTCATGTATTTTCTAAAATCTAGAATGCTTTTTATGAATATTCATGAGCTATGTAAAAATTTGTACCACACGAGTGCCACAGGAGTACCACATAAGTACTACAGGAGTACCACAGGAGTACCACAGAAGCACCACATGTAATGTCTCATGCTTTACATCGGCACTTTCAAAAAATAGGTAATACTGTAGGAGTATGGGACAGGTTAAGTAATGAAAAATTACTTGCTATAATTAACAGCATAGCTCATCTATCAATTGAGGAATATGTGTTTTTTTGTTTATATTTTTGCTATTTCAGTTGGTTCTGCCTCACAATTTTTCTGTGTGGTACTCCTATGTGGTACCGCCGGCGCATTGCCGGCTTTTCAAAAGACCGCTCAAAGCGCCGATGAACGGCCACGTCGCGGGTTCGCCGCACAATGTAATCTGCCAAGGCGCCTAAATGAGGCAAACGCTGAATGTTTATCTCCTGCTGTATATTCGCCGTTTATATGTTTCCCTTCTCATATTATACGTTTGTCTTTGGTTGTTTCTTGTTCTCATCTCTTCTTAGAGTATATTGCACAGCTTTCTGAAAAAAAACCACAACAACAACAACCTTGGAACATGTAAACTGGTGATACAAGTGCGTTACCGCAAAGACATTGAATGAAATACGAACAATGATAAATCGTAGTACAGAGTAAGGCAATCATTAACGGCAATTTTTATGTCGGCGGTATTCAGCATTATCCTATCTTTTCTGGGGAATGGGGATGGAAGTTTAGGTCAATGGGAGGATTATGGCCATTGTTTCAATGCGTCCTTATAAGGTGGTTTGTGTGTGTGCGTTTGTTGTGTGAAAAATGTGATGTGTTCCAAGAAATATGTTACAAATGAAACTTTGGTGAAACCAGTTAGGCATTCTGTCCCAATTCGTTGTCGTGACGATGGTAATAACTGAAGCAGCGATAGTAATGGTACATTGCATTTCTTTATATCCGTAGAGATCGGTCCTGTTTATTTGTTATACAGGAATTTTCCTGGTGGATAAACACCAGTACAATTACAGTGATATTCATCATCAAATCCCAGCGCCAACAACTTCTTGTATTTTACAGACAATGCAAAAGCACAGTGTTGCAGTATAGAATTAATGAATAGGGCCGAAAGTATATATGTGACTACTTTGATATCTAGATCTCTTACAGATGTATACACAATGTCTACAACCAAAAAGTACAAAAAACAAACAAACAAAAACAAAATGTATAATTATGCATAAGCAGATTTCAGAAACATTTCAAATATCTCTAGCAATATATCGTGAGGAAGCGGGATCTTATATAAACTGAATGTTTGCTGTGTGAATATTAACCTTCGTACTATCTCGACAATTATATTCGGTTATTACCATGCACTTTCGATGACAATGAACTGCTTTCGTATTTGCATGGTCTTTCCTAATTATCAGATATCGGACAGGGTTCAAAGATTCAATGAGCATGAACATATCACTCTGGTATCCAAAGTCAGATTAGGCCATCTTGCCTGCATGCGATTCGGCATATATCGAGACTGCACTACTCGTATACTGTACCGTATGTCAAAAAAAAAAATACAAAAATACAACAGGGCCTTCCACAATGATATCTTTAAAAATAGTGAATCAATCTAAATACAAATTCAGGGTATGAAACTATAACTCATTGCCCACATCTTACAGAAAACCCCATTCGATTTGCTTCAGTGGTCAAAGAGAAATGAGGAATTTTGTAGAGGATGTCGGGAATCTCTTCCGTCCAAATTCTGTCTTCACACAGAAGATCATTGGATTGCTAAAATTGGAAAATCACACTCATGACATGCTTTACGACAATCCACATTTCTCTGTGACCGCTTAACCAAATTGAATTGGGTTTTCTGCAAAATAGAGCTATTGATGTTATATTTTAAGACCCTGAAGTAGCACTTAGACAGGTCGATCATATTGGGTGTTATCAATTCGAAAATCTAATTGTATTTTTGGGGGCGACTTACTGCAGTATTTCCCCAAAAGAATTACAATCACATTTTCGCATTGATAACACCCAATCTGATTAACTCTTTTAAATGGTACTTCACGACCTTAAAATATAAAAAATTAGCTCTATTTTGCAGAAAACCCCATTCAATCTGGTTAAGCGATCACAGAGAAATGTGGATTGTTGTAAAGCATGTCATGAGTCTGATTCTTCCAATTTTAGCAATTTAATGCTCTTGTGTGTGAATAATAGACAGAATTTGGACGGAAGAGATTACCGAAATCCTCTACAAAATTCCTCATTCCTCTTTGACCACTGAAGCAAATCGAATGGGATTTTCTGTAGGATGTGGGCAATGAGTTATAGTTTCATACCCTGAATTTGTATTTAGATTGATTCACTATTTTTAAAGTTATCATTGCGAAGGGCCCCGTTGTAATTTTTTTGGGACATACTGTATACACTAGACTTCAGTCACCCCGGTCCTTGGTCGCACCAACCACTATAACCTATTCTTTCGTGTGTGTGTGTGTGTGTGTGTGTGTTTGTGTGTTTCTTTTTTTTCCATGTTGTATTCTAGACAACAATATAGTTATTTATGAGAGAAGAGTATGCTCTTGAAGACAATGACCATGTCTACGGTATAGGAGGTGCAAGCTTCTTCCACTAGTAGACTTGCTAAGGGGGTAAACGCTGCATTTTTTTAGTACAAATGTCCTACTTGGCACAGATGTTCCCTAGGGCAATTGAAAAATTTTCATCTAAAGAGACATTCTGTATCTATGCAAATAAGCCTTAATTTGCATAATGTATGCAGAAATACATATAAAAATAAAAAAAAAAGTACATATGTGCATCCTGCGAAAATACCTAACTTGGTAGAAGTATTCTATAGAGTAGGTGGAAACAATTCCAGCAAATATCGATTTCATACCTATGTAAATAAACATAAAATTTGCATAATTACGCAAGTTATTGTGCAAAAATCTGCATTTTTGAGAGAATTTCTAAACTATTAAGCACTGGATCTTGTAGTACAAAGTTTGAACCTGGGATGGATGTTCCTTGGGTCAAAAATAAATGATTCATCTGAAGAGACTTGTCTCTATGCAAACATCTGTTATTTGCATAATATGCATATCAATACCTACACATCTATAGATAATCAGAACAAACAAAAAGCCTCAAGGTGACAATGTCTTAAATCGCTTTGAACTTGATATCCAAAAACCTAATGGAATCAGACAATATTCTCACAACAACACTTTTCAGTTGCTTAATTATTGTTTCCATATTATTTAATTAACTTAGGCATTTTATGCATACATTATGTAAATAAGTACACCAGACGTGAAATTTCGAAACATATTGGTCTTTGAAATAATTTTTGCTATCAATTTTCCCTTATTGCATAAATGCTTTGCAGGAAGGGGAAAAATAGCAATCGATAGTGACACTCAAATCTAACAGTAAGGCCTACATTATGAACAGATGCAAATTGGAACAATATTGCTTACAAAAGGACTGTTTTTCCCTTGCAAACAGTACACAACTGAGGTCATGGTTAGAAAATCATTACAAAAAAAAAAAAAAAACCACTACCATAGTGAAAGTGTGAATTCTGATTTCCATTGTATTTTGTAGGCAATCAAACGAATAAGAGGCTTTGTACATCAAACTGATTATAAACTTGTGCAAATTATGTGGATGCAAGGATATCTGCACACATTAAGAACGTACAAGCTTGAGTTAGAAACAAAGTCTGTTTCTGGAAAAGAAAAAATTTAACTCAGTATACTATGAGCTACTTTGGCATGGAAACTATAATGCTGTGAAATTTATACACAATAACATTTTGATAAGGCAATAATATGCAAAATTGTCATGTGAACTATATAGGAGTTGTTGTACTTTAAGTCAAATAATATCAGTCTCTGACTTAAGATCAGGCAATTTCAACCATAACAAAGCAGAAATAATATGTTCATAGCCATAAAAAAGTATATTCGACGGCTTTTACAATTACTAGGATGTGATTTGTCAACAGATCGTCACAGGCTACTGTTTACGAGAATCGTAAACATCATATTCTCCCTGGTTGTGATTGTTTTCCCTTGGGATAATGTAACTCCCTGGCGGTCCAAAGAATGTCATATTCCACCACATATCAGCTAATACTTGTATAGATGATCATGACCTACATGATCTTGAAGCTTTTTTCCAAAAAAAAAATAATTATGTTAACTGGTTTAGTGTAAAGATGTCAGAGGTTAAATCAAAAGAAATACACAGGTAAAAATGTAAAAGGTAAGAATGTCAGGTTATACATGTGTACATCAAAATTAACTTCCATGCGACCCATACATTAAATGTAATGATGGTGATGACTATACCATGTCACTGAATTCCACGTCCTTTCCTACTTATCAAGAGGAAACAAAAACACTTCAGAGGGGACGACTTAACATTTTTTTTTTCGATAATCAACAAAGGTATCACTGTCAGGTAGAACATGCACAAATATGTACTAAGTTTCATGATACCTTGATTCATATTCAAGATATGAAAGAAAAAGTGAAATATAGCACTTTCATCTAAGCTTTGACATTTTGGCAGGAAATTTCCCAGAGAATATCCATTAGGTAATACATGTAAATATTAAGTTTCAAGAAAAATCCTACAAGCATTGCAAAAACTTGAGGGAAACAGTGAAATTCTGAGGGCCCAATTGACCTTGATCTTTGACCCCTGACCTTTGACAAATGACCCCTAAATTCCCTAGAAAATCCCTGGCAGTACCAAGTTCCATGAAGACACCTTGAACCATTTGCGAGATACAGAGAAAAAACGTGTAATTTTAGCATTTTCACCTGAACTTTGACCTATGACCTCTTGACCTGAAACTCTCCGCAGAATCTTATTTTGGTAGTACATTGTATGCAGCCACTAAGTTTGAAGAAAGTACCTTCAGACATTGCATAGATATGGGGAAAATAATGAAATTTTAGCACTGACCTTGAACTTTTTGACCTTTGACCTCTTGCCGATTTTACTTCCAACTTGCCCCATCATACGTCATCTTTGGACCAGGTTTGGTGAAATTTGCATAATCCAGTCTTGAGTTATCGCGTAAACTGACACAATTACTTAAGTCAACCTTGACCATTGACTTCTGGTACATTCGGGTATTAATATGCACAATAGGTGGTATTTGCATAGACAAATAGTGTTTTGATATTACAAACCATTTCCCTTTGACTAAAGGAAATGCATACTACTTCCGTAGTTTTCATCATAAAATGCAGTTCTTAGACTGTAGGGAAAACTTTAAAAATAATGTTTTTATTTTACTTTCTTTAGTAATTATGTAAATTAGCTGGTAATGTTGGTTCAATTATTCAAATTCTTTTCTCATTTTGTTTCATAAAGTGGTTTTAACGGGTTATATCTATCTAGGATGAGATTTATAGGAAGTTTCATTAAGGCTTCATTAAGGCTTTTCGTTCTGATTATCTATAGATGTGTAGGTAATGATATGCACATATATGCAAATAGCAGGTTGTTTGCATAGGGACAGTTTGTCTCTTCAGATGAATAATTTACTTTTGACCCAAGGAACATCCATCCCAGGTTCAAACTTTGTACTACAAGATCCAGTGTTTAATAGTTTAGAAATTCTTTAAAAAATGCAGATTTTTGCACAATAACTTGCGTAATCATGCAAATTTTATGTTTATTTACATAGGTATGAAATCAATGTTTGCAGGAATTGTTTCCACATACTCTATAGGATACTTCTACCAAATTAGGTATTTCTGCTGGATGCGCATATATTTTTTTATAATTTTTATATGTATTTTTGCATAAATTATGCAAATTAAGGCTTATTTGCATAGATACAGATTGTCTCTTTAGATGAAAAAATTCCAATTGTACAGAGGAACATGTGTGCCAAATAGGACATATGTACTATAAAATGCAGCGATCACCCCTTTTTTCGCCCTTAGCAAGCCTACTACACGACACTTCGAAGATGCTGACCCGTCCTCTCAGTTCTTGGTAATGACATCCGCTTCAAGTCTATCATCAGTCAATTGTTTTTTGGGTTTTTTTTTTTTCAGTTTTACTACTACAAACATTGCATTGCAAATCAAATACACCTATTATACTTTATAAAACGGCCGTTGCCATGCAGATGGCTGAATTGGTCACGGAACAGATACCCAACACTGACAAGCTGATATTTACATTTAAATACAGGCACACAATTTATCAATGTTCTCTTCCAGAGCAGGAAATTGCCGTGAAAAAGATTAGACGTGAGGGAGTACATCCCTACACATTCTTCGGGTCACAATAGTATTCAGAACTAACTTGTGGATGTGTCATTAAACACGTTAAATTAAACATGTGTTACAAACAAAGTATTCGCACATGCCATTCATAACTATGTCGGGAAACAAGTCCCCTGTGATACGCATGGTCCACGACTTCTCTCGATTCCATTGTTTTCACGAGAATTTCGATCATCGGAGTATTCCGATTTATGAAAGCAAGCATTAATGAGAAGAAGGAGAAGAAGACTTTTTTTTTTCCTATGGCAAATCGAAGGAATGATTTACAGAGTTTTTATATAGCTTGTCTTTCTTCGTTTTGGCGTGCAATTGAATGATTTGAAGACGGTCCAAACTAAACATGAGGTAGGTTTGCATTAATGTTCAATTGATGCTGGAGCATGTCATCTTCTTACACAATTAAATGATAATTTCTATTTCTGTGGCAGAATTAATCTTTTGTAAAGTACAGGATATTCCCGTCCGTTTACTATTAACATAGTAAAGAAAGGGCCCGAACGCAAAAGGATATCAGAGCTACACCTATGGCTAGAATGTTAACAGTTGATTTAGATGTTTATGAGTTCGAAAATGTCAGAATTAGAAATACACCTAAAGTGTCAATGCTGAGATTACCTTGAGTATATTACTGTTCGAATTAAGTTTCTTACAATGTATAAACACCGGTGTTCCTGGTTCAAAGCGTGGTTTAAGTCATGGATTACGTTTTTAAAAAGGGGCAAAATAATAATGATAAAGTATTATTGAGCAGGCCTCATATTTCCCGTTGAGAAAAAACAACAACAAATAAACTCAAACTCGTAATGAAAGGAGCTGTACGCCAATTTCTAACAGAACAATCCTTTTATATGAAACACAATAAAAGCAGAACTCAAGACTGCCAAAACAGAATCTAGTAGAATAACAAGAAACAAAAGACGACTGGAAAATTAACTGGAACAATTCATCTATGTCAGTATTTTTGACTCTTTTATAAAGTCATCCATGTATACACTGCAAGAGTAAACGTATAATTGCAGTTGTCAATTGTGCGTGTGCAAGCAGTGTTGAAGTTATGGCAACCCAGCTTTTCCGCTTGTATGTATAATCATAAATATGCCCGTATATCCCCCCCCTTCCTTGTCACCAATGCCCACGATGAATTGCATGTACTTGTATAAGCTGTTATTATCGCGAGGGTTTAATTTTCGCGAATTTCGCGAATCTCAGTTGGACCGCGAATTTAACAACACACGAAAATGTCACCATTCGCTAAGGTAGTATAGTAGTGCGCTTATGTAGGCTTCTGTGTCAATTCGCGAAAACAACATCTCGCGAAAATGTTTGTGACCTCATTCGCGACAATATCTGTACGCGAAAATAACAGCGGATACAGGGTATGTGTGTAGTTACGTTTTTTACATTTTACATTGTCACTCTTTTAACTATCATTGTTATGCTGATGATATCCAGATATATACATCATTTCTACCTACCCAAACAAATGTCGTTGACATCATTCAGAAACTTGAGGCTTGCATCCATGATATCAAAAAGTGGATGAGCTCGCATTCATTGAAGTTAAATCAGGAAAAGTCAGAGTTGCTATTTATTGGTTCCAAGGTTCTACTTGACAAGGTTAGTCTTCCTTCTTTAACGGTTGACAATGATGTGGTTATTGCTCCATCTAAATCATGTAGAAATCTTGGAGTATTATTTGATTCTACAATGTCCATGTCTGTTCAGATCTCTGCTGTCTGTAAATCCGTGAGATAATCAGTTACGCAATTTTGGCATTATTCGCAAGTATTTAACTCGTTCAGCCACAGAAAAAATAGTTCATGCTCGTATATCATCACGACTTGACTTTGGTAATGCACTCCTATTTCAGCTACCACAATCTCAACTTTCACGGTTACAAAAATTGCAAAATTCAGCAGCCCGCGTTGTTACCCTTACCAGGAGAAATACTCACATTACCCCTGTTTTGTCCTCATTGCATTGG
This sequence comes from Diadema setosum, assembly GCF_964275005.1. NCBI lineage: Eukaryota > Metazoa > Echinodermata > Echinoidea > Diadematoida > Diadematidae > Diadema > Diadema setosum. Next base: position 512,571 of record NC_092699.1, read on the forward strand.
TTACCTGTTGAATCTCGCATTGTATTTAAACTATTACTATTTGTTTTTCATTGCATACATGGATCTGCCCCAGAGTACAATGTTAATTTACTGACATTTTATAATCCTTCCAGATGTTTAAGGTCATCCGATTGTAGATTGCTTGTTGTTCCAAAAATGAAGAAATCATGGGGGGATCGGTCGTTTGCGCATGCTGGACCTTACCTGTGGAATCAGTTGCCTCAAGCTATCCGTCACATTTCGAATGTTGACTCCTTTAAAGTTGCCCTCAAGACTCATTTGTTCATGACCATTTTCCAGTAGAATTGTATATTATGATGTATATTTTTTTCATTATCATTATTGTGTCATTCATTTTCATGTGCATGTTTGTGTAAGTATTTTTGTATTTCATAACTTACTTCTTCTATTGCGCCTTGAGCACGTTAACTATGTGGAACTGGAGCATTATAAGTACCCTGTATTATTATCATTATTATGTATGACTGTAGTACGCCGTTATAGCGTCAAACCAACGATACAATGGGGGACGTGTTTCCCTTGAGAACCTTCTTTCCTGTTCGCTTTTCAAAAGACTTGACCCTATAGCTTTCATTCTCTGCCACTGTTTTCTATTATGTAACCCTTATTTGTATACATAATGATCATGAACGCCATGTGCCATACACAGCAACGGATTAATATACGGCTGTGTGAAAGTTAGCATCCGCGCCCAGCCTTCTAAAATACCTTTTGTCTCGATACAGAACAATGCGCTACAGAGAGCGATGTGTACAAACGAGCCAAACGTTTTGAAAGTGCGGAGATCATCACTGCAGCAGCTGTTTTGGATAGAATTCTTTAGTTCACATTAATTGAAATAAGAATCCACCGGGTACTTCTTACTTCCTCTCCTACCACTAATAAGGATGAGCTGTGGATTTTTTTTTTTCAGAAAAAAAAAGGATGACGGATAGTGTCTGTTTGTCTGTGTGTTTGTGTGTGTGTGGGGGGGGGGGGGTTGATTTGAGTCTCGCGTACTATTTCTAATACTAAACCCTTTTTTCTATTCGGCAGCTACAGCTACCACACAAAATTTACATAAGAAACGTCACCTACCAACCTTCTCGCGTATATGTAGGCCTATTCAAACAGAAGATTAGAATGTTAGATACAGGTAGACAGGTTGAATAAATATGAAAGCACCTTAGGGCAGAGGTAAGGTTCCTGAAAGGAATAAAAATAAAGTGAAGATCATAGAAGCTGTAATTGACAGAAACTCTTGAGGCCAGAATTCGATCGTCAGGACAGGACGACACTAATTCGCTGATATCCCCCATATCTATTACTTTGTATGCATGGATCACGATGTGAAATTTCTCTTTCGTTTTGTTGCTTGAATCGTCCAAAACAAAAGGCAAGATGACTTGGCACATGCCATGGGATGAAAATACAAAGAAACACAAATAAGCTCGCATGCCCCTCTTTTTTTTTTTTTTTTAACCATAACGGTATACATGGTATTATGGTGACATGCAAGACAATGTAATATTTTGTTATGTTTCTTCCATCTTGTGGTTTTGTGTAAAAGAACGTTGCAATGATCATGGTAAAGTGGGAAAACATCAATGCAAACCCAAGACTTTCAGAGACTCAGTTAGCTTTATTTCTGGTAAACTTAACAATCAAGTAAAAGGTTTTCATGATTTTGGGCAAAGATTATTTGTATCATTATGGTGACAGGCTGGGAAGAATTTCCTCTGCTCTTTAAATTGAACCGATGTAGGAGTTGAAGCAGCTGATACCTGAGGTATTTGCCAATATGAAAGCATTGATAACTTTGATATAACATTCCATCAGCCCTGAAATAAAAAATATGACGTATGATTACCATTGTGGAATCAAGAAAACTGTAGGCCTATATGCGGAATTTAAAAGGAATTACAAATTGCGGCTATCATTTTCTTTTTTGTCAGTTTGGATCCGCTGATAAAAAAAAAGAAGAATTACTGTTTAGAAATACCACAGTGATTAATTTACATACTGCTTAAGGAATTTAAGAAGATAGTTTGACACCGCATTCTACTATATCACAGCGTATAGGCCGATATGAGTGGAATGTGAATAGTGTGCATGTTACATAATGTCACCATCATGTATTACTTTAAACGCTCTTGGTTGAACCCGAATGGAAAGGCAACTATCTTGATCGAAGTGACGCATGCACTATCAAACCAAACCAAACCAAACCATACAGCATGCAGAATAAAATAATGATATTATCGTACAGACATTGCTTCCCTTTGCTAGAAACTATTAACAGAGATTCTTATCAATCTTTGATCTAAGTCTAACACTTTTTCTATGTATCTCTTGCAACCCGTCGCTCTTGGCAGACTGACGCTCACTATATAGGGAGTGTCCGGAATGTATCCTATAAGTTTTGTCCTCTGAGAATATAAAGTCAGAGCCAAAGCGTGTGATGAACAATACGGCCCATGACACATACTCATACATCACACGTTGTTAAGCTGCTACCGCCATGTGAGCAATTCCAGCTGCTTCCCAGGGAAAATACAACTTTTCATGCATGCCCTGTGTATTATTATGAGGAATATCAATGATTAGACAATTTGAACTCGTAATTTATTGATCTAGTAACATGCGTTATTCTGAATATTCAGACGGGGACATCTTAACCACCATTTTGGTTCAAGTATGTTTGGACACATTTTCATGCACACGTATTTTTAGAAAGAAATGTAAAAGAATGAAATTATATTTCCCCTCCACAGTTATTACTCAACCGTCCCTAGGTATTTTCAAAACAGAACCAAAAATGCCAAAATGAGTACACCAGGTACTGCACATCGTATTCACATCGTTCTTGATCATTTTTTTTTTTCATGAGTTCAACTGATGAAAAATTGTTATTGCCCGTTAGTTTCCGTGATTTCTCGCGTTTGCTGAAGTTGTGTTGAACGACACCCACGCCATTGACGATTGATCCCAGAGAAACACACAGACCGCATAGGGATCTGTACTCCCAAGGATTACTCGTTGGTTTTATTGGCCTACCCTTCCTCCATTATCCACTACTGACTAAATCCATTGTGGTAACTTTGATACGTGTACTTTTGATCATCATACAAATCGTGTGCCACGGACATAGCGGGTTAAACGCCTTGCGGCCAGCCTGCTATACAGTATAATAATGTACCTTTTGTCTCTGTACGGAACAAAACGCGACAGCCAGATTGTCTGGATTCCAGACCCTCTGCTCGTACGCTTTCGCTCTAGAGTGACGCCTTCAACGTCGAAAACTGGACTAGCTTTAGGTTGATTAATTGCCTTCAGCAAAGGCTGCGAATTCGTCGCCGCGGAGTCCAGGTGGCAGAGGGTCTTGAAACCCGACAAGCAAATAGGTATATCGTGCCTATATATTGAAAGAGTCGAGACCACCTCTCACGCTGGCTTTGGTATCTAGAATATTAATAATTCTATCATATAAGAAATTCGATGGATTTTTGTTAAAACGGGATATACAACATCTTATCAGTATATCTCCTCAAACTTCTAGATAGTGTAACATACATTCTACTCTCCACTTCTATCCAATTTACAACCACATCATGTACGCTGCCATTGGATGATGGTGCAAGCAAGTATCGGCCTAACAGCATCAAATATGTCACTCCTCACGCCTTCTTTACCATATCTTTCCCTTCATCATCATCATCATCATCATCATCATCATCATCATCATCACAAACATGACCTCCTGAGATAAATAAGGACTGTGCGTAATATAATACATACAACGCTGCGCAGCAATTCAAAGGAACAGCAATAAGCTGAAAAAGTATAATGCTTAATGTAATAGAGATACTGCTTTAATCTATAACTGCAATGCTGCCACTTTTAAACAAACCACGCAACAACAAACACTCAGGGATCATGAATACCCATTCTCAAAGTAGATAATGACGGGGCTAGGTAGATATACATAGTAGATACCTTTTCTTTTCTCATCTTCTAGTGTTTGCATAATGAGGTTGCAATTTTTTACATAAATAAACATGAATATGATCACAAATATTTTCAGAGTCTTTCTTTTTTTTCTTTCCGGGAAGGGGGAGGGGGAAAAGGAGGTGGTGTGTTTTCATTTTTGATAAATCTTCGAGTTACATCTTGGTGGTAACCGCATGGCAGTGAGGTGTTCTCCTATTACAGGTCCTGAATCAGAAAGGAGACTATCGAATGAGGCTAATGATACCTAAACAGGAATGTTCAATTTAAAAATACATTGAACTTGGAATTAACATTAAAGTGCAGTACAATTACTGAAAAGATGTGCTGAAGGAACGTATTGCATAGAGTTACACTGCTTTGTGTGTGTAGAATCAAGAAACCTTATACATGCAAAATTCACGATAACAACTTAATTGACGTTATCAGTTTGACAATAATTCCACCTAACTGCATCTGCGAAATTAAGCAGAACTATCTTGAGATACATCATCGAGATTCATATATCTATAAAAAAAAAAATAGAAATGATAAATTGAGGCTGATAAAGGGGCGGATCCATGAATTCCTTAAAGAGGGGGCGCCTTTACAAAATTGAAGGGGAGCGCACTCCCCTTCCATTTTTATTTTCTTAGTATTTCTTTTGTTTAAGCAAAAAAAAAAAAAAAAAAAGTGGGGCGCGCGCCCGGTGCACCCCCCCCCCCCCCTCAGCCGATTGGCCACTGTGATAGATGACTGGTGAACCGCAGATTGACAAAATGGATATAAAAGAATGTCAGAAAACAGTCAGAAAAATAGAGATAGGTAGAAAGACCAGGAGCTACGTGATCACTCCAAATGCAGTAAAACCTCATCTCCATGGCAGATTAAGCAAATGAAATAATTCTAATGGTGAAATCAAATATAAGAAATAATAGAAGCAGATAAACAATATCTCCATTTGACAAATATGGACTTATCGGTTTTTGCAAACAAACTCTTCATATATATATATATATATATATATATATATATATATATATAACTGTACACGATTTTAGTTTAAGGAGGCATTTTGGGTGAAAAATAATTTCATCATCTTTGACAATTTCATCACGTCTTCTTGCTCTTCTTAATTTGCATACGGAAAATTCGACAAATCACTGTCCACTCACGCAGTATGAGCATCCGTTGCGTGAGCTATCACAGTTATACGTGTTGGCCGGGAAAGACAATGGGTAATGATCGATTCACGGTACCCATTGCGGAAGAGTTAATCTTCTCGGGACAAAAAAAGGTTTAGGGCGCTCTGGAGAGACTTCTACGTCTCAGATCTATTGTACGTGAAGTACCTTCTTTGTATGCCAATTTGTATACGCGCAGTCTATTGGTGATCTTTAGAAACAGGGTTTGTTTTGTATTCTTTCTCCCATTTCACCCTTCCCGTAGTCCAGATTCTGGACGTTTTTTATCATTACGCATCCACCTCAGTGCGCCGCTCCATAGCTTATCGCGCTATCCCCTGGAACCGCTCGATGCCAACAAACCTGTCCGTACGCCCGAAAAAAAAAAAAAAAAAAAAAAAACGTCCAGAATGGTTTTACAGTGCGTAGGTTCAAAAGTTCATATTAGGTATGCTGACGTAATGCCCTATCTCTCGCAAGCTCATTGCGTATGCATGAAAACTAAGGGATCGATCACAGAAGAGTTCTGTGGGATTGATCGATCTGCAGCCAGCTGTGTGTGCATTGCACCGTGAATACAGTGCGATCTACAACATGCACAATGTACCATAATGTACCATAATATGTGCACAGAGATGCCTGTATTTCTGCACAATACACCTTATCACAATAAAAGAGCGTACAAACAGTTGTACGCTCTTTGAACACAATGCAATGCGATACTTTAGTGAATCTGTATGAATTGTTGCACAGCTGATTCGTACAACGTTTTTGACTGGCTGAAAGTTATGTCTGGAGTCATCAGTCTGTAAGGACGTACTTTCACGTGGTGTTTTGGACTTTGTTGTGCCCTGATTCGATGATGACTTGAATATTATTTTTGAGATTGAAAATGGCGAGCTACAAATCGCCATCTCGCCGATGTATGATTTGTGATGTGCCGCTTCTAACGTCCAAACACTACATAAAACTGCAATGAACTCTGTGAAGGTCGTGAGATGTAGACTTGAAGAAAAGTTGGAAGATTTGTTTGGCGATGTTATTGTTGGTCAAGGGGATTAATATGTTGTTGTTGTTGTTGATGTTGTTTTTTTGGGGGGATTGTGCCAATCATATTCATCAAAGGGAATGATTTGGTCAATTATTCTTCATAATGAATGATGAAAGATTCAGAAATTAAAGAAATTCTTTAATTGACATAGGTACAGTACTTGTATGCACCTTTTTTTTTCACTATTATCTGGCCCACTAAATAACAATGTAATTTTGCAATGTAAGCTCAGGGCTGTGGGATGTGGGTTCTATGAACCGGTACTTAGCTATGGTATACAAGATATCTAGCATATTTAGGGGTGGTGGAGGTGAAGGGGATACATTACACAATTTGTAGTGCAAAGTTTTGAAGTACATTTAAGGAACCGGGAAGTGCCTTTTTTGTTTGTTCTTTTCCCCAAATGTTAGTAGAGAGCAGGCTAAATGTAAAGAATTGCGCTAAGTTTGTACAACTTTTATTATTAATTTTCATTACCACTTCATGTACTGGGCAGTTACACCGAAATTATTCACTTTGATAATGCCTGTAACAGAGACAATCAGACCAATATCTCTGTTGTAAGAATACCCTGCCACTCAGTCTTTCGTTTATTAGTCTTCATGATAATAAAGCTAAAGTAAACCAAGATGAAGACGCTTAAAGGTATGGAATCCCATTTGCATGCCTTAAATGAAGAGTTGTATAAATACAGTGGTATGTTGAAGAGAGTATCATTTTAGAAACTATTAGAAGTATTGAAAGTGGAAGGTAACATTTAGTACATTTTTATTGACCGTTAGATTTTGAATTGAATTTTTTGGGGGGCTCACCGTAAATTCCAGTACATTACTAGGCTACCTTTGCAGACCCATGCACAGCATGTGTGTCCATCATGTATATTTTGTGAAGAAAGTTCATCAAAACTTACAAACATTTCTATATACATTCTTGCCACACACTCTATATGTTATCACATCAGCTCTTATACTTTTAGATTTGTGTTTATAGATAAAAAGAAAATACAGAAGACTGCAACAAAAAGGCTTAAGTGTGGCTGACACACAGAACTACTGAGTAGTTGAGTTTTGTGCATTATTCAAATTGTAGATAACTGTTGACTTCCAAATTTCTCAGCAGTGGCCTAAACAAGTCCCCTGAGCTTCATATTTAATGTTTTGCTGAATCTTGGGAGGTCTGTAAAAGGTATCCCCTACCTTTAAGGGTATTTTTTCTACAGAGATATTGGTCCATTTGTCTCTGGCATTACAGAAGTGAACAGTTTTGGTTGAATTGCCCTTCTGCATATATATATATATATATATATATATATATATATATATATATATATATGTGTGTATATATATATATATATATATATATATATATATATATATTCTTTCTTTTAAACCATACCTGTATTTGCTCAGAATAGTAGCTACATGTATACATTATTATAAGTATTCATGTCAAAAGACAGTCTGACAGACATTTAAGGGGGATATCAGCATGAAATTATGCTTGGAAAATGTGTGGGCCACACAACACACATAAACGCATACACGCATGTGCACATACACACACACACACACACACTCACATGTTAGCCATTTAATTAAACCCCCTATTAAACCAGTATTAGTACAAATCACATCCAAATTGAAACATTGCACTTGTACTTTGTACACATACAGTGTACAGCTGTACAGTGTAGTAGACTTTACTTTTTTTTTCCACGTTTATGGCAGCTGATTATTGGTAAATAAGATTTGATTTTTTTTTTTTTTGCATTGTTGAGGTGTGGTCAGGAAATGCATCATTGTACTTTGAAATAGACAATGTACAGTGTATATGCACATTGTACATGTGCAATACATGTACTGTTAAATACAATACACTGTGTAGTCTTCAACATTTCATGCACTGTAAGTGCAGACAGTGAAAACAAATGGACTTCGGATAGTGTAATTTGAACATATCGTCGGTCGCATTACGAACCGGCGAATGTTCGAATTTGGGTCAATTTTTCAAAGTTCACTTTTTTCCATTTTTTGAATGTCCATACCAAACTCTATCTATCCCCAAAATATCAAATCGCAAAATTCACGAAAACATGTATTTTTGGTAGTGACGAATTTTCAAAATGTCCAAATGCTGCAATTTGTGACATTACGAACCGGCAAATGTTCGTATTCGCCGGTTCGTAAAATCCCTGTTCAGACGGAACACACGTGAGGTATGTGGGGCGAATCGAGGAGCTTGCGAGGCCGCGAGCGAGGGCTCGTCATCACCATCAGTCCCATGCACTCGGAATTGTGCTGGTATGTAACTACTAGGTGCATTTTGTTGCTCATTTGTTATTTAATCTTCTGTTTAAAAACAAAAGTAATGATAATCTGGGCAGGTTCATGTGTAATCATAAAATATTACATCAGAGAAGTAGAATTGCTCGACATTATCATGTAAAAGTAGCTTTCCTGTGTATTTCATTTCCTTGTAGATCCTACACAGTCGTACACCTAGCCACCATTTTTGTCGAAGGGGGTCCTTGATTATTCTTGGTCAGAGATAAAGCAATCCTCCCATACAACCCGGATGCATTGCATTGTTTTTTAAACTAAAGCATAGTAGAATCTATAAACTGAAAAAAAAAAATATCGTGTAGCAATTGCAAATACCCAGGTAGAACTGAAAATAGGCCCAAAGTAATAAATGATTATCATTGTTTTCAAAGATTCATGTTGTTGCATTAAAAAAAAAATTGTATTTAGGCCCTAAGTAAGAATGAAATTGCATGATGAGACTGTTTAGCGTCAGTGTTAAGTCAGTTATAGTTACATATAGCTTCCTTAAGCATGCAAGAATAGCTGCTCTGGCCTAGTAGTCTAACTAAAATCCTGCATAAACAGTAAATTTATAGGCTAGTTCGAGGTTGTATTCACCGGTATGTTACTTATTTTGATTACCGGGACAGATATCAATGAACTTTCAGAAAAATTAAACGAAGTTGATTACCGGTACCGGTACTCACAGTTTTTTTTTTACACTCATGTACCGGTACAAGTATAAGCCTATATCCAGGGATTTTTATTCTATATAAGTTACCGCGGTATCCTATTTGTGCCCTGATAATACTGACATGATTTTCCTTATTTATATCTTGGGGATAATTCTAGGAGCAGCAGGCCACTACAAGCAGGAGCCGAGTCCCCACAAACAAAGGCAGCACCGCTATCATTACAACTGTAGCAGCTAGCATCCCAGGAACATCAGCAGCACCTCTCGGCGCAGGAGCAGCATTAGCAGAGCCTGTAAAGTGCAACTGTAGCAGCTGCTGAACTTCTCCATACAATTGTAGTCGCGAAGCCTCTATGTACTACAGTAGGCCTACCGACAGTACTATTGCAACAGAGCGTCTACGTATGCTACCGTAAAACTCTACATTTGTAGCAGCATGATCCTAACTTTCAACTGTAGCAGCTGAGCCTTTCAGACTGTAGCAGCAGAGCCTCTACGTACAACCGCAGAGAGTAGTCGTGATGAGGATGTTTTTCCTTCTGCCTATAATGGTAAGTTTGATTCGTAACAAGTGATTATGGTACCGGTACTTGTGGACCATAAAGTGTACCGGGAACCAGGTATTCACAAACATTTCTCAGTTTACGGTGAATGGAATAGGTCATTTATTACTTTCAGTGGAATAGATGATTGAACAATACCATGTCATTTGACAGAAATCACTGTTTTGATATCTGGAATGTAATGTAGTCATACCTTTTCTGTAATGTCGATCTTATCTAACTCTACTGTCAAGTATCTTATGCAGATATTAACCTGGTGAGGACAGGCTCATGTTGATATTACAAGCTCTTCCCTAGGCACCTGCTTGAGCATACTTGGGGGAAGTTTCTAATGGCCTTACTGTAATTATTTCATACATGTATATCAATGTTGACTGCTACTCAATGTATTAAAAGAGAAAAAAGCAAGCACTAATACTTCTGTGTATAAGATTGTTAGATTTTTATGTGAAAGACATCACATTTCTAATCAAAGAATGTGTAGCAGTTATCATTATTTACCTTTGCCAACCCCAAGGTGTAAAAGCTCGACCAATAGCACCTGAATTACTATGCCCTTCAGAGATCAGCAGACTTTGATGACAATTTTTTTTTTTTTTTGCATTTCAAATAGGTATGCTGGCTGTAGCTATTTTCATTTTGTCTCACAAAATGTCGTAGGTGATTGCCTGTAAAGAATTTCCTTATGTTACTTTGTTTTTTCTTCTGAAATTGTGCTTTAGCTCTTCTTCACATTTTTCAAACCTGCAGGTACTTGTAATGTTTTATCACATAGTGTATGACACAACTGTCAAATTTCTCACTGAAATTGTCCATACAATTTTTTGTGTTTTTGAACCACCGTAGGCATAGATGTTCTTGTAAAGTGGAAGAGGGATGGTTCTATGAATCCTGTCAGCTCAAGTGACCTCTATCATGCTCAACGGACCAAACCGAAACAAGGTTCCTGCGTACATATGAGAAGTGAAAATGGCTGGTGGAAAGGGAGGATGCTTCAAGTCTTCAACATGCCCATGGATGGACGTAGGATGTCAGTTGACGAGGGCATTCCTCTTTCTGCCTGAGGTAATTTGAATACATAGTTACTGATTTGTTCTACATCAATAAGTTTATCAAGATATATTATGTCTTTTTTCATTTTAAAATGATGTAGAGATTTTCATGTAGGTACAATGTACTTTCATTGCATTACCATTTCAATATAAATGTTCAATTCTGTGTAATGAATAAAACAAATGTCGTAATTGCAGTTTGTAATGACTGTAGGATGCTGAAGACTGTTAGCTTTCCACTTCCTTTCTTTAAAAGTCTGATATTGATTATTACTTACAATTTATTATGTCAACGTCTCATCTCAGTCCCAAAACAAAATCAATTACTGATAATTTGCTTTATGTGCATGTAATACACTGTAGATTCTAGTGTCCATGATAGATGTTTGCAAGTATATCTAGTATAAATCTTGTTGATTCTACCCTCACGATGGTCACATAATTTTTTTCATTGATGCATTGTTTACAACTTCCCCAGCAGTATCATTACTTGCGACAGCAGTAGCAGAGCCTCAACGTCGATTTGTGACAGCTGAATCCCCAGAAACATCAGCAGCACCGCTTGAAGCAGCAGCAGCAGCAGCAGCAGCGGAGCCTGTACATACAGCCCTAGCAGCTGAGCCTCTAAGTACGACAACAGTGGTAGAGCCTCTACTTACAACTGTAGCAACTGAGCCTCTACTTACCACTGTAGCAGCAGAGTCTCTACTTGCAACTTTAGCATCTGCACTTCCAGGAACATTACACTCTAAAAACACAAATGTTGAATTAGCATTTAAAAGGGCCGAGGAGTGACAACATTTTCAAAGTGTTGGTTTTCCTGCTAGATTCAACATTTAAAATGTTATCTTAAAAGTTGGATGCAACACTTCAAAAATGCTGTCACTCCTCGGCCCTTTTAAATGTTGATTCAACATTTGCGTTTTTAGAGTGTAGCAACACTGCTAGAAGCAGCAGCAGCAACAGAAGCAGAGCCTCTACAAACAACTGTGGTGTCCGCATTCTAAGAAACAACGCAGCAATGTTACCTTTGAAACTGAAGGTAATTCAACTGGAGTTGAGAAGTTCAGGGCATTGTACAACTGCTGTTTGCATTTCTTGCATTATCTGTCTGTGTGGTGCAAATTCCTAAAAAAACAATTATGAGCCAAAACTTAATTTTCCAATAACAAATGTAAAATAATTTAAACATGTGATAAATACTTTGATTATCTTTTTTTTTTCTTTTATCCTTCACTCTTGTAAGAAAAAGTTTGTGGCAGGCAACCTGTAAAATTTAAAGAAAATAGTTTGTCTTCTGCAAAGAATAGTTAAAAAAAAAAACAGTAAATGAAGTAACAATTATTCAACCAGACTTGGCAGTTTCATCAAATCATGTATTTGTTTTCCTTGCATTAGGTGTACCTGATTTCAATTTGAAAGCAGACTAAGTCCTCCACTCTTATTTCAGATTACAAAGAATACTGAACCTTGCTGGATGATGGAAAACTGTTAAATCTCAAGAAAGCAATGTCCCTGTCAGACATTGAAGAACCGATTTTGATGGTAACCGGACACAGGAAAGCAATAGAAAACTGTTTGTGAAGTGTAATGGAAGTACAGCATATTCATATTATGCTGTATGTATTCTATACTGCCCTCTATCTAGTCTTGTTGGTATACATCTGGTTGTATTTACATTATTATATGTAGTGCACTAACTGTTGACCAACTTTCCTAAAATAAAGACCATTTAGGCAAACTATTGTACATGTTTCTTGTAAGGAAAGGAAAGGGAATTATTGGTGAATTTCTTGCTCATAGTGCCTTGTACAAATATAGACTTGATGCATGATCAAGTTTGTAATACTTTCTGGTAATTATTTTATCTTCAGTGTTACATATTTGCTACATGCTTTCAATAATTTCAACACAGTTTCACACAAATCGACCAATTTTTATCACTTCGGGAGGACCTTATTCAAATATAAAAGAAACAATAGAAATAAAGTGTAGTGTTCCAGTATGTATTCCATTTATTGTCTCTTCATTGCAAATTTGGAAACTACTGCCATTGAGGCTTTTGAGGGAGTGAAAGATAGATGTCAGTGCAAAGCCAGAAGATTTTCATGTGGAAGAATATGTAGGTACTGACATCAGTTCTATTCCTGATAGATATTCAGTTGTCATGAAAAAATTCATGGAATCTAAAACAGAATTGTCCAAAAAAAAGCTGAACAGTGGGGAAGCCTACAAAAAGTCAGAAATATTTGTAGATGGTAGAACATATTTTAACCATCAAAGATGTGATTTAACACGTAACCATATCAATCTTTTGGCTATGATTGCCTCAGTGAAAATGGCAGAATGTCTATCAGACAATATTATCATGCCTTGAAAATTCTGGTCCTAGAAAGAGAATGGCTAGCCAGACATGTTATTAACATGTTGTCATGTTGTCCCCCATCCTAAGGACAGCAAAAAGAGACAAATGACGTACACTACTCTCCTCCCAGCAGTCCAGTAGTTGGCAGACTGTTAAAGTTTGTAGACTCGTGTTTATAAACACATTGGGTATCACTTTCATTCATTCAACCCTGGGCAAAATTACCTTGTGAAGTGTGAGGAGAATGGTACACTTGATCATGTTATTGCACTATTTGTGACTAACACGCGTACTACTGTAATACATTAAAGTCAAGGAAATGCAGAACTTCTCACCAATTTACAGGTCAGATTACCTCGTGAAGTGTTGGGAGAATTTTGTATTTTGTACATGTTATTGCACCACTTTTATAGTGGTCAGAACACAATTCTGAAATGCAACAAATGCCTAACTTCTCTTTCCAAGTGAGATTCCATAGTGAAGTATCATGGAGAATGTCACATTTATTTTGTATCAATTGTAATTTAATGTATTGTAATAATAGTGTGCAATGTAATTATTGTGAGCTGTCGAAAATGCAACAAAAAAAAAATCATTCTCTGAATTTACAGGTTATATCTGGAAGTTTGAGGAGAATGCTTTGTTTTGTAGTTACTGTATGTAATTATGAACATACATGTGGAATGGTGCATTTTGAATTAATAAAATGCAGAATTCTTCACAAACTTGGGGACTGGTGAATAGAAAAAAAAGAGGAGTGAGAGAGACACAGATACCTAGAATTGGGAGAACAAGGTGATTATGACTGCTTTGTAAGAGGGTATGTGTGTGTGTGTGTTTGTTCGAGTGTGTGTACTGGTATGTGCATGTATAGTGTGTGTTTGTGTATGTTTGTGTTTGCATATGGGTGTAATTATATTCTCTCAATAATGAATTTACACTTTTTTATAGACAGTGACTACCAGGCACACTTTTAGTACTCATCCAGTAGTCAATAAAAACCCATTGCACAGTTTGATAACATTACTGGCATCAACAATTAATGTGTCAGAAAGTAGGTTGTGTGTGTGGGTTCGAGTGTGTTTACTGGTATATGTGCGTGTATGTGTGTTTGTGTATGTTTGTGTTTGTATGGGTGTAATTATATTCTCTCAATACTGATAATGACTTAACACTTGTAGTATTTATAGATAGTGAGTGACTACCAGGCACACTTTGATGGAACGGTACTCATCCAATCAAAAACCCATTGCACAGTTTGATAACATTACTCGCATCAACAATTAATGTGTAAAAGTACAGGTAGGTTGTATAGTTTGAGAAAATAACTGTGGTGTTTCTTACACTTTCCTTAATATCCATGATTATGATACAACTAACATGAATGAACATGAATGAATCACAATCCCACTACCTAGAGCGGCGAATGTATACATTACACTGTGCGCGTACCACCTAAGCGTGTGGAATGTGTGATGATACGCGCCATTTTATGTTACATTTGCCGGTTCGTAATGCGCACTCGCTACGTCCACACGTATTGAGCATGGGCTTTACGAACCGGCAAATGTATACATTTGCCGGTTCGTAATGCCCTCTCTTTAGTACGCGATGTACGTAAAACGCTGAAATGGGGGGTTTTACGAACCGGCAAACGCACTTTGCATCTCTACCACAGAGCCCCAGGTGCAGCTACAAAATAATATTTAGTATCAGACAAAGCAGAAAATTCCGCTTTCATCACTCTCTTAATATCATCATCAATGTGCGGTTATAAGACACGTTTTTATACGTTTAAAGAAGTCCCGATTCTTTAAACGCGATTATCTCGAAATCGTGTTTCCGCGCAAGTTCGAACATTCGCCGGTTCGTAATGCGACCGACGATATGTATAATTTGTACATTTTTTGATCACATAAAATTTGGCCATGATGGTAAAACTGTTAATGTTGTACCAACTATCAAGGAAGTTTCAAAGCTAGCATCCCACTCCCAACTGTCAATAATGAATTCAAAAAGTTGTCACTCTGGGAAGGACGTTCAAAATAATTCCTCAGGTGTATTAGTGTCTTTAAAGTTGGATATTCTATGACACCCAATACTCATAAGGAACTGAAATTAAATTTTCTATAATCAATAAAATATTAGGCATATTTCAGTTGTTTCTCCATGCTCTTGAAACTCCTTCATTATACACTTTCATTGGTACATGTACAAGTACTGTATTATGCAATACATTTACTCTATATTCATGATAGTTCATGATCATTGTTCAACAACAGTGCATTATTTCAAACAAAATACACCATGCACATTGTAAACTGTTTGACTCTGAATTTTGATGTCAGAGAAATAATTTGATATGTCACATTTCAGTCTGATTACCATGTGTAGTAGACTCTCATTACACATCAAAAGCACAGGATTAACACACAAAGAAATCTTCCTGGTCCCAATGTACATTTTGGTTTTTTTAATTTGTTGTCTTTTACAACAATTCTTGGTCAAAAAAATATTGCTTCGAAGTTCAAAAAAGAAAATAAATTCATTGCTTCACAGTTCAAACTACAGGTACAAATGTTCATATGCATAAACAGAACTAGTTTTATTTTTTATCAAAATGGGCCAAAGAACATACTGTACTTCTCATGAATGACTTTGTATGTAAAGAAAGTCTATGTAAACAAATTCTTAATAGTTGTACAACTCAAAAACATACTCTTCACATGTGTACACTCGTGTGTATGCATACATGAACATGCGATGTACAATTACATGTGCTTACTAAGCTACAGTATGTGCAGACAAACGGCAATAACAATTTTCAAACACCCGGAGTGCACCCAAACACCCAAAACACACAGCCCATTCCCACTTGGCATAATATTGTCCCTGTATGTAGGCCTACATATAATTCACTTCATCACAAAAACACAACCTTGAACTAAAATATTTTAACTTTTCCATAATTTTATCGCAATTACGATATGTATCCATCAACATGTCCAATGAAATGAAAATATTCACGCCTAAAAAACAAAGTACAGTATGAAAAGTAGGTGTGTACATTGTATTTGCTTCTATGAACAAGAGCAAGTTACAGTAATTGCAGTGATAAAAAGAAAATTATTGTACATGTAGCATGGAACTGCAAAAATGTAGGTACACCAGGAACCAATGTACCAACCACTTACCATTACAAACCTTAAGGAGGAAAAACACTCACAGTGGATTCTTTTTTTTAAAACAATCATATGAATTCTCTAACAAACAATTTTCAAAGCCCAAAGGTACAAGCTATACATGTATACATAACATTTTTCAGTTAAAAAAAAAAATAAATAAATCTAAGCTACGCTGTACAGCTGTACATGATTCTTCATGTTACCTGTATATCTGATATGGCCTGAAAATTGAGTACTTTTAAAAAGTGGATATAATCGTCTAGATCACTTGGGCATCCACACAAAACCGTACTGTGTACCTTGCTTACATCAACGCCCAGGTCATACGCAATGGTTGCTATCAGAACTCTGATTTCACCATCTGGTGCCGACATGCTGTCCACAATGTTGGATATCAGTTTCCGTGGTACATATTCGTTGGTACATATAAACTTATTAACATACCTGTGGCAACCTTCTGGAAGCAGTGCCATAAAGGTCACATACACATCACTGCACATTTCCTTATTATCCTTTCACAACATGCACCATGGATCTTCAAGTCATCTGCCAGCCACTTGAACATTTATCTAAATCTCTTGTAGCAGACTTGACAACATGTTTTATATTTTGCTTGTCCGGCAACTGATTTACCCACACATAATTGCGAAGACCAATTAAGTTTTCGATGATACCGCTACGCACATCTTTGGTTGCAGTGGCTGTCGGGGCAACAGCGGGAACTGACGACTTGAGTTTCGATCGTAATTCGCCCAATTTTCCATACGCTGCTCGAAATGCTTTGGTGTCTCCAGATGCAGTCCCCCTATGTGAAAAATAAGAAAAAAAAAACACAGTAAGATTAAAAAAAAAAAAAAAAAAAAACATTTTCTACATTGCACATGTGATTTTAATGCCTGCAGTCTCTACAATGCATATCGCATAGCCATAAGACTGCATAATGTTAATCTATAGATGAAGTATGAGTACATTTACATACTTAAGCATGTTCCTATTTGATTTTTTTTTTCTCAATGTATGCACATGAAGAATTAGTTTATGGGCCACAGCATGTGTTGCGGTCGCTTCTCTGTGTAGAGGAGCATAGCCACCGAGACACAGGCTGTGGCTCACAGACTAAGGCAGTAGGCCTATGTGTAATTGCATTTGTATGCGAGAAAGTTACAGCAGTTACTGTACTGTATAAAACAATTAAACCAGTGCAGTTACGGTGTTAACAATTTATCACAATTACACAGGATTTAACTCAGTACATCTAGGAACACTGACAAGAGTAGTAGTATAGAAGCCTTTCATGTGTTTGTACCCTACCCTGCCTAGAGGCCAGACATTTAACTACATTTAGTTTTACAATCTTTTTTTTTTTTATTCAACTAGGGGTCTACAGTTACAGTTTGTAATTCAAGACAAGAGACACTCAATGAAAGTTGTCTTGACAAATCATTTTTAGAAACTGGATTAATGAATAGCTTACCACTTTGTCACGCGGCCAAGATCCATATAGCCCTGCTCATCTGGTCCGAAATCAAAGACTTCAAAGGCATGAAATCAAGAGCCACAGCTTTCGGAGAGTCTGGTCCGTCATGTAGATCTAGTTTGCGAAGAAAATCAACGCATAACGGTGCTGCTTGGAACACCACACTATTGCCAAAACCAGGAAGCAGCATGGGCAGGGAGATAAACAAATCATGACCACGCACGGATGAACCGGTATAGGGACTTCTGGTTCTGCTGCTGCTCCCTGAAACCGTCAACGAATCCAAGCTTCTCAGCAGCACATTGAATGCTCTTCTCAATATTACTGTCAGAAAAGCGACGCGCAGACGCTGATGTTGACATCATTGATCATGTAAGCAAGATTTGGAGGAAATATTTGAAATGCTGCACAGATTTTGGTCGGAAAACGCAAGACTCGGAATCAATACGAAAAGCACATTGCACAAGCTGTACACGCGATCCGGGGATCCCCGATCGAGAAGTAAAAGCCACCTCGAAATTGACATGTACGATAGTCACGATGCTTTAAATGGGCGAATATCTGTTCTATTCGTGTTTATTAGATTTTTCATTTGTAATTTCTAAATTCTTTTTTTTTTTTTGCTGAAAAATAGATTTAAAATGTTAATAATTGTGATATTTATATTTTAATTCATAACAGTTATGGGAACGAGTATAAGTTAGTCTTAATCTTACACACGGTTTATGCACGTTCTAAGTTCATTCTCTTATGATCTCTAAGATATATCATTTGAGCAATTTTTAATTAAAAGAAATATAATTTGGAAATTCCATTAATTTATGTTGAGATTGATACAAATATTGGAGTAAATTACGTATGTTATATTGCTAAATGCAATGTACTTGTTTTGCAATAAGACTACAAGATTGGAGATAGATCGACTTTTTTTCGATCCCGCAAATTGCCTGGTGGAAATGATTGACACGATCTCATCGACCAATCAGGATGCTCGAAATGAATGAGGGGGTGGGGGGGGGGGCAACTCTCCCCGAAATATTTCGGGGAGACTTGGCAAACCAGACTGGACTGTTTTGGAGGTTGAGATGAGTGCGTGCGCGGCAAATTAATACACGAGCGTACGGTTGGGCATACGCGTGCTGTAGCGGTGTGTGCGCGCGGTAAATGATCACACAAAACAGTCCAGGCAGTGGACTACCCTTCCAGCGGCCCTTCGGTGGCTTTGGTTGTGGCCCCTTTCATTCACTAATTGGTTGCAGCCCTTTTGATTATTTTACCGCGGCCCTATGGACTCTTTGTTCGCAGCTTTTTCAATCGTTTCGCTGCAGCCTCCATGATCACTATCTCTTGGCTACAGTCCCTATTATCATAGCCTTATACATGACATGGACTTCAGCGATCCATAAACGTCTAACAATAGACATCGGCTGGTGAGCTAAATAGAGAGTCGATTCATTTCACAAGATACCATACATGTCACAGAATATTATGACCTCCTCGAGACATGCTGTTTTTATGAAATAGTGTGTAATGTTTCACTACAAGGTGAAATAAGTGTCTGTATCCATCACATCCACTGCATGTATATTTGTTTCTGTTATTTCTTTTTTGATAAATCAGCAATCAAATACCTTTCGCCCTTTCGTATATGAAACTTATGGCTCCTGCCTACGATTTATGTAGACGAGAACCACGTTGCAAATCATAGTGGGATATCAAAGGAAATAAGTGGTAAACAGATACTATAAAAACCTACTTCGTGTCAGTACACGCGTGGGTGATGGCGATCTGAGATTGTGAACTGCCGCGTCAGACGAAATCTAATTTTAGTTGAATTGGTGTGGACATGGAATTATCTGGTAACATTGCCTGTTAGCATATTTATGTATGATCGAATTTGCTTTTGAAAAGAGAATGATAAAATAATGTTCTCGTTATGATATTTGGAGTTTGCAAGTTTCTTCAGTACTGACAGACTTAAACAGATAGAAAGATATCTAGAATTCAAATAAATTGTTATGAGAGACAACAATGGTACTCGTCCATCCTCATGTAACCCACAACCCATGATTTTGTAGCGTTTTCAACATGCCATGAATTTTACAACTGGTTACGGGTGCTTTTGTATAGGCCTACATAATTCACTGATTGAACCCCCCCCCCCAAAAAAGAAAAGAAAAGAAAAACAAAACAGGACAAAAGAAAGGAAAACAAACACACATACACACAAACACACAAACACAAGATGACGAAAGTGTCCCCTTCTATATCATTTAGAGCGTCGCTGGCAGTGTGCACTGCATGCGTTGATAGGAATAAAGATAAAAACATTCCTAACAAAAATCGAATTATAGAACTCCAAACACGTATGAAATCATAGCTTATTAAAACAAAGCAAGATGACGTAGAAACTAAAATGACTTAGTCCTGTTTTTCTTAACGTTTGAAGCTGCATTTTTTTGTGAACTTAGGGATATAAAATCAGCTCCACGAGTCAGGTAACAACCTTTTGATAGTACAGTTAAACTCGCGTAAGTCGACATCGCATATGTCGAATAATCGCGTAAGTCGATGATTTTAAAAAGTCCCGATTTTTCCCCATTGACTTACGTGTATTAATTCACTCACAAGTCGAATTTTGTAAGTCGAATACTCGCCTAAGTCGATGAAATTCCAAGAACACTTTCACGGAAAACCGTTGAATTTACTGTGCCTAAGTCGAATAAGATTTTATTGTGTAATAAATCACTGTCAAAATCACGAGACGCCAGTTTTTGTTTACATACAGTATATACCAAAAGAAACTTTGCGTTGATAAACATTAACGTTTCATTAACACAAGCGGTTTCACCTGAATCTTTAGTAACGCAAACTAACGATCGGGAAAATGAACGCTTGTGGTAACGATGAGTAACGATCCATAGCGCGAATTAACGATGTTTCGTTAACATTAACAATAGGTAACGCAAGAACTCACGCCAGATTTTGGTTTTGTAACGAGACCTGGTAAAAGGACGACGTAATAACCCCGGCCGAGTGTAGCGATCTATGCCTTATATTTAGCGGAGTCTTTTCGCGAATCGAATTGGGGTCACCAAAAAACGCACGCCGGGCCACCAAAAAAGCCGGACGTTTGCCTTCAGTTTTGGAAATGAACAGCGGTAACAATCGGCTCCATAAGATGCTAGAATAAATGTTAGATGTTTGCTCTTAATTTTGGAAGTGAATAACGGTAATATTCGACTCCGTATAATACTGAAATAAATGTCGGATGTTTGCCTATACTTTTGGAAATGAATAAATGGTAAGATTCATTTCCGTACGGTGCTGAAATTAATGTCAGATATTCGATTTTGCGTTCGGAAATGAATAAGGATAAAAAACGGCTCCCGAAGATGCTGAAATGAATGTCGAATGTTTGCTTTGACGTTCGGATATAAATAATAATGATATTCAACTCCATACGATGATAAAATAAATGCCGGATTTTTACTTTTACGTTCGAAAGTAAATAACAATAACATTCAGCTCCGGAAGATGCTAAAGTAAATGTCGGATTATCCCTATGACGTTCGAAAATGAATAACAATAATGATCAACTTCGAACGACGATGAGATAAATGTGGGATGTTTGCTCTTACTTTCGAAAGTAAATAGCAATAACATTTCGGCTCCAGAAGATGCTAAAATAAATGTCAGATGATTGTTTTTACGTTCGGAAGTGAATAGCAGTAATATTCTTCTCCATACGATGCTAAATAACTGTGGGATGTTTGCTTTAAGATTTCGAAATGAATAACAGTAACATTTAGCTGCGTTTGATGGTAAAGTTAATGTTTGATATTTGCTTTGACGTTCGGAAGTGAATAACAATAGTATTCAACTCCGTCCGATGATAAAATTAATGTCTGATGTTTGCTTTTATGTTCGAAAGTAAATAGCAATAACATTCAGCTCCTGAAGATGCTAAAATAAATGTTGAATGTTTGCTTTGGCGTTCGGAAATGAATAACAATAGTATTCAACTCCGTACGATGATGAAATAAATGCCGAATGTTCGCTTTTACGTTCGAAAGTAAATAGCATGTAACATTCAGCTCCGGAAGATGCCAAAATAAATGTCAGATGATTGCTTTTACGTTCGGAAGTGAATAGCAGTAACATTCTGCTCCATAATTAACATGCTGAAATAAATATCACACATTTGCTATTTCACATTTCGAAATGAATAACAATAACATTCAGTTGCGTTTGATGGTAAAGTAAATGTCGGATGTCTGCCTTGACGTTCGAATATGAAAAAGAGTATAACATTCGGCTCCTTATGATGTTGAAATAATTGTCAGATGATTCATTTCACTTTCGGAAGTGGACAGCAGTAACATTCAGCTCCTTACGATCACAAAATAAATGTCGGGTGTTTGCTTTTGAATTTGGAGATCGAATAATGGTAATATTTTGCTCCGCACGATGCTAAAATAAGTAACAGATTGTTTCTTTTACATTTGGAAATGATTAACGGTATCAATCGGCTCAGTTAGGTGATAAAATAAAAAGTGGATGTTTGCTTTCACGTTCGGAAATGAATAAGGATGATATTCAGCTGCGTAAGATCCTAGAATAAATGTCGATTGCTTGTTTTTACATTTGAAAATGATTACCGGTAACATTCGGCTCCGGAAGGTGTTCACACTTGTAAATGGTGGATGATTGCTTTTACAATCAGAAATAAATTACGGTAACTTTCGGCTATTTACGATGCTAAAACAAATGACGGATGTTTACAAATGTCTGCAAATGCTCCCACTTTCTCATTTCAAACGTAAATTTTGACCAGCTAATAGGCATCAACTTTTTTAATAATCTATAAGCCTATTTGCTGAATCTTAGAACTCAGAATAACGGAATAAGATGATAACATTTCCTATTTATTTATTTTACACGTAGGTACCGTCCTGTTTCAATTCAATAATACTTAATATTTATTTTTCTATGTTTAGTAGGACCGATTTAGTTTTGCTTCTTTTCTTTTTTTTTTCGGGTCACCAAAAAATAAAAATCAATCATTTTATGAAAGTAAAAGTTAGTGTGGAGCCCTGGCCTGCATCAATGTGGATAAAGTTTCTTGCTGAAGGGCAAATATCGGGCACACCGCTCCAGCTCTCGGCTCCAGAGTAGACAACATACATGTACTAGTACATTATGTACGTGTGGTGTAACTCTAAGTCGATTTTTTCGACTTTAAATACGCACAAGTCGAAAATCGCCTAAGTCGATGTGTTTTGCTCAGTCCCGAGAAGATCGACTTATGCGAGTTTAACTGTATCTGCTCTGCGCTCCCAAGGTTTGAAAACGTAACGCAATACTGTGCTAGTCACAAACGCCGCCACGAGAGGGCGTTGTGCTAAAAATGTGATTTGTCACACTTTTGACAACTTGGAGTTTGGTACTCATTCAAGGATTGGAAAGGACCCACGCGGCGTTTTGAAAGAAACGCCGTAGAGCGGGCCAAAGTGAAAACACGCTTGAGTACCCCGGCGCATCGCCGGCTTTTCAAAAAGACCGCTCAAAGCGCCGATGAACGGCCACGCCACGGGTTCGCCGCACAATGTTATCTGCCAAGGCGCCTAGGTTTGAGAATCTCATATCTACAATTAAGAATAATGTATCATAATTTTATTAAGAATGTTTAAAATCACCAGTTTTGTTGAAGGAGCTAACATCATCAGGATTACAATTGGATGGGGGTGTCCGTCACATTAAGTGATGGCTCAGTTTTATTAGGTGATCCGAGTATCCTCTCGGATCACCTGTTTCTGTACGGATTCTTTCTTTAGGTGATCCGAGTATCCTCTCGGATCACCTTCTGTATCTGTACGGATTCTTTCTTCTTCTTCTTCTTCTTTCTCCTCAAAAGTTGTGAACAGGTTAGCTCAGAAAGTGCTATGCCTATTAAATTCAAACTTATATCATGTATATATCGTGTCCCAAAGACGGCAATCGAACTAAAATCAAAGTGATCAATATAAGCACGCACAGCTCATATGCAATAGAAATTTCCCGTTTTTTCCCCTATATCTAATTTCTGAAATGCCTGGGAATATTTCTACCAAGTTTCAAGTCAATCCGACTCAATATGACGTCATACGGACCCGTCAAAGTTGAAATTCCGCGCGCGCGTCAATGGCGATATACAGTGCAACTATGCCAAAAAACCGCCAATTTTAAATCCGATTTTACTCGTCAGGATGGACGGTGACCCCCTATTTTCTTTACATATTCTGAAAGTTGATGAGTTGTACGTGTCATCTCATGGGTTGGCGATGCTGAAAAAATTATTAAAAGATATCAAATTTCTTAATAAAGTAAAAAAAAAGTAAATTTTAAAAATGACGTCATCAAATTTTATGTTCATTCGAGCGTATCTCACTAATCCTTTGTCAATTTTCACAGAGATTTCAGTGTGTTGTAGCTTATTAAATGTTCTTTCATTAACGTATAACGGTATTTTGATTAGATTACGGCATCACCTCGTAAAAATGGATTGAATGTAATCTTGTCAAATTTGACCAGTTTACGTGTTAACTCTATGGGAGTGCAGTTTTTCTGGAAATGAAAATTGACATGACTATCTTTATCGAGCACTAGCTCACTTATGCGTCGGTGAATTTCTCCCAGATTTTAATATGTTGTAGCTGAGACTTTGCGCTATCGTTATGTGTCCTTCGTTTTTTCATACAACGTCCAAATCATGTCGAAAAACTTCGCTAAAATTAAAGCTTTTTGCTCAGATGCCATCTTGGCTGTGCAAAGTAGGGTCAATGGTCAAACATACTTCATTCTGTATCTTAGTTAGTGCATACGGAATTTGGTACCAAAGATGGCAGACCTGACTCCATTTTCTAAATGAGAATCCAAACATCACACGGCTAATGTCCCTAAACACAGATGAAACCTGTGTGGTCATGCCCAATGGGATCAGGACTCAAATCATTGATTTTCGAAGAGATCGGATCACCTAATTTGTCAACTTGATGACAAATTCCAAGTCTAGTCTTCTTCTTTCTCCTCAAAAGTTGTGGACAGGTTAGCTCAGAAATTGCTCTTCCTATCAATGTCAAAATCATACCATACATGTTTCATCTCAAAAAGACGGCAATCGAATTAAAATCAAAGTGATCAGTCGACCGTGACGTCACTATGACGTCATTATATGAAAACACATTCTCATTCATATCTCATTAATAAAATGGAATTTTTCAATGAAATTTGCGTCACATATATTTCAAATTATGCGCATTCTACTCATGTTCTCAAAATTCACATTTTTCTTAAAACGTGCGCGTACGCGCGCGTTGAAATATTTGTATGCTCAAATCGAGCTCAAATTTTTTTTTGCACACGTTTCAGACCATTTGGAACATTTTTGTGAAAAATTGAAAAAAATTGACGGACGCGTACGCGCGCGCACATATACGCACGCACAGCTCATATGCAACAGAAATTTCCCGTTTTTTCACACTTATCGGATGCCTGAAATGTCAAGGAATATTTCTACCAAGTTTCAAGTCAATCCGACTCAATATGACGTCATACGGGCCCGTCAAAGTTGAAATTCCGCGCGCGCGTCAATGGCGATATACAGTGCAACAATGCAAAAAAACCGCCAATTTTAAATCCGATTTTAATCGTCAGGATGGACGGTGACCCCCCATTTTCTTTACATATTCTAAAAGCTGATGAGTTGTACATGTTATTTAATGGGTTGGCGATGCTGGAAAAATGACTAAAAGATATCAAATTTCTTAATAAAGTAAAAAAAGTAAATTTTCAAAATGACGTCATCAAATTTCTAGTTCACTCAAGCGTATCTCACTTATTCTTTTGTCGATTTTCATCCAAATTCCAATATGTTGTAGCTTATTAAATGGTCTTTCAGTCATATAATAACACAATTCTGATTGGATGACGTCATCACCTCGTAAAAAGGGATTGAAAGTAACATTATCAAATTTGACCAGTTTACGTGTTAGTGCAGTTTTTCTGGAAATGAAAACTGACATGACTATCTTTATCGAGCACTAGCTCACTTATGCTTCGGTGAATTTCTCCCAGATTTTAGTATGTTGTAGCTGAGACTTTGAGCTATCGTTGATGTGCCCTTTGTTTTTTCATGCGGAGTCGGCATTACGTTCAAAAACGTGATTGAAATTAAAGCTTATCTTCGATGCATTGAAATATTTCTTTTTTTCTGCAACTTTCTTTCAATAACTCAAGAAAAACATACCCTATCACCATCATATTTTGCACATGTATAGTTCATGTCACGTACATTATTTCACAAAATAACAACTCCTTGATCAGACACCATCTTGGGTATGTAAATTAGGGTCAAAGGTCATAAATGTTTCATCCTGTATCTTGGTGAATACATGTCCTATCGTTTCCATATTTTGCACACGTAAAGACCATGTTACAAGGATCATTTCAAAAAATAATCGTTTTTGGCTCAGAGGCCATCTTGTCTGTGCAAAGTGGGGTCAAAGGTCATATGTACTTCTTCCTGTATCTTCGTTATGACGTGTTATCTCTATGGGAGGGAATTTTTCTAGATGTGAAAATTGACATGATTGTCTTTATCGACGACTAGCTCACTTACCCTTCGGTGAATTTCTTCCAGATTTTAGTATGTTGTAGCCAATTTAATACTCTTTAAGTTTTGTTAATCAAGGTTTTAATCAGATGATGTCTTCACCTCGTGAAAATGGATATAATGTAACCTTGTGAAATTTATCCAGTTTACGTGTTATCTCTATGGGAGGGAATTTTTCTGGAAATGAAAATTGACATGACGGTCTTTATCGAGCACTAGCTCACTTACTCTTCTGTGAATTTCTCCCAGATTTTAATATGTTGTAGCTGAGACTTTGGGCTATTGTCAGTAGTACTCCAATTTTTCATACGACGCCGAGATCACGTCAAAAAACTTGGTTGAAATCAAACTTATCTTCGATGTATTGAGATATTTCTTTCTTTCTGCAACTTTCTTTGCAATAACTCAAGAAAAACAGCCCCTATCATCCCCATATTTTGCACATGTCACGTACATTATTTCATAAAATAACAACTACTTAATCAGACACCATCTTGGGTATGTAAATTAGGGTCAAAGGTCATAAATGTTTCAACCTGTATCTTGGTGAATACATGTCCTATCTTTCCCATATTTTGCACACGCAAAGACCATGTTACAAGAATCATTTCACAAAATAACCACTTTTTGCTCAGATGCCATCTTGGCTGTGCAAAGTTGAGCCAATGGTCAAATATACTTCATTCTGTATCTTTGTTATAGTGTATACCGAATTTGGTACCAAAGATGGCAGACCTGGCTCTCTTTTCTAAATGAGAGTCCAAATATCACACGGCCAATATCTCTAAACAAGGATGAAACCTACATGGTCATGCCTATTGCGATCAGGACTCGAATCATTGATTTAAAAAAAAAAAATCGGATCACCTAATTTGTCAGTCTTGACAAATTCCGAGTCTAGTTTGTATTCCTTTTGTATTCGGATTTAGTACATATTTTTGCGGAATGATATCATATCATTCTATGATATTAAATGGGTTAGTCAAATACCGGTTAGGGATTGGCTAAATACTGTCACGTGATGGAGGTACATCCGTTATGTTCGCCCATGAGCGAACATTCTTGTGAATGTTCTCCCATGGGCGAACATTCTTGTAAATGTTCTCCCATGGGAAAACATTTTCACGTAACAAACGACAGAAGGCCTAGGACCGCGAGCGCACAGTAAATTTGGTTCTGCGCGAGCGATAGATCGAGTGCGTTGTGCTAGTGGTTGACGTTGACGTACTAGTATTTTGACTAACCCATATAATATAACAGATGATGACTTTTGTTGTCGGGAACATGTACCAAACGTTCCACCGTCAGGATTTGAATGCTATTTCGGGATGCTATAAGTCCTTCGACTTCGTCTCGGGACTTATAACCTCCGTCAATAGCATTTCAAACCCTTCGGGTGGAGCATTCGGTATGTTCCCTCCCCCGTCAGTCATCATCTATATATTGATTGTAACTGTGTTACGTTGATATAGCTTATTCTAGGTGAATGCACTGGTCGGGGAGGAGGTCTCGAATCTAGGTGATTGAATTTGCCTCTTTCTCCCCTGGCAACCAGCGATGTGCACCTAGAACTACCACATTTATAATTAAAAGTAATATAATAAATGATAATAATAACAAAATGAGATTCCATGAATAATAACAGAACTTCAGAATGGCAGAAGTTTAAACTTGACAGGTAGAAAGTATGGGGAGTGGAGTGTCATCATCTCATCCACCAAATGCACACATACGTATCAAAAGACATTTCTATAGATATTCTGAGTTCCTTAAGGCTACTGTCCAATGAAAATCTTATCACCACATCACATTTGTTTCTCACAGTGAATAATTGTTTAATACAAAATTATTCTTTTCATGTCATTCTTGAGGTAAATCAGTTCTGGGATTTAGGGGTCATTCAGGGCTACTGTCTAAGGGCTAAGGTATTTCGGGTATCACTGCAAAAATAAGATCAGCAATGATGATTGGCTCTAAAGCCCGTGTTCATCAATGCTGTTCTCGCCACGATTTGACAATTTTCTCAGATTGGGAAGAGTCGGGTAAAGCATGATTCGATCTGGACACAGTACGATGTTAGAGCACTCCAAGAACGATGTATTTACGACTAGCAAGACGTCATGCTTGCTACACTCTTACTACGATGATCGGGAATGAGACATTACAATCTCTGCCGCTGCAGTTTCGCTTTAGAACGATGCGACTATGCTGTCCGTGCGATGCTGCCGATGTTATCCGATCCACGCGCGCTGTATTTATGTTCTGAACGATTTATGTAATCTTATCACGCTGTTCCCCTTCCAGAAAGCCAAAAAGTACTCGATGTGCCCCGATGTACTCGGATTCGGCTGCCGACTCAGTCAACTTATTAGCATGCAGAAACAAAGATATATACTGAGGACAGAGCGGCTCATCAACTCATCAACTTCTGCTGCAATTCATTATAAAAGACGTAGTGATCTTTCCAAAAAGGCTTTTCTTGATGTCCTTGCTTTTATAGTCCCTCTTCTTCCTATTGTAGAGGATTTCATATTCTTCAAAATGTCCTCTTTTTCTTCCTCATGTTACCATCTATCACGTCCAGTCCCTCTTTCTTCGCCTTGTGGGTAGCTGGTTTGTTGCTTTCGTCCTTTCTTTGTCTTCATCTCTTCTTCTTCTTCTAAAATAAGCGGTCCTTCGTCTTCATTTTCGCGACAACGACAACGTCCTCCTCATTATCATCAGTTTTGCTTCTCGATATTTTTGATCTTCTTGTGAAAGATACAGCTTTCGCATTGGGCGCTGGCCAGGAAAAACAATGAGTGTGTATGTGTGTGTGTGTGTGTGTGCGCGCGCGCGCGCGCCCAATGTGAAAGCTGTACCATTTGTTGACATGGATCAACGGGCTTACACACTACACCGTATGGAACGCGTGTTGCACCCAAATCTTTCGCTCATTTGAATTTGAAATTTGAAAATGACTGCATGATTTACAGAATTGAGTGTAAAATAAAAATTTTTTCCACCAAAATTAATGATTTTGGTATCATTGTCTTCTGCGGAAGATGCTCTATCACTTTAAGAACGCAAGGTACTGAAAATCCACCGGTCCGCTTTTTTTCGGACAGCCGGTATAAGGACTAATTATATATAGACCCCTAGTGTTTTTGTTGCTATTGTGCTGAGAGAAATAAAATATTTTCGTCTTCATTTGCTATCTCCTGTTTGTTTTTATCACCAAACCTTGGTTTGATAGATCAATCCCCCCTTTTTTCCCCACGTCCGCACATGTCTTATTAATATGTTATTAATAATATTAATATGAAATGAAATGAAATGAAATATGTATGTTGACATATCCTCACCTGTGCATCTGTTTTAGACACTACATTATTATTGTTATCATTATTATTATCATTATTATTATAATTATGATATCATCATTATGATCATTATTATTACCCATACGAGGCAATTGCAGTTGGTATTTTGCAGGGTCGTGGAGGTCAGCGGGCAATATTAGTGCGTATTTTCCTTCTTCTGGGTTTCGCCATTCACTTTACATGTAAACATTCCGGTCGACCACAAAGAGAAGACATTCAAGGACGTCGCTGTGTGTCGGTTACACACACCGTGCACAAAACATTACGTTAGCACGTAAAAACGAGGACGGTCGCTGCGATTGTGTGGACGGGCGGCGTACCTGATTGTGCATGGGGTCGTGTGCAAGCATGTTGGTGTAGTTGAGCGCAGTGGTGTAGGGTTCGACCTGACGCCGAGTGGATTTTGTTTCAGTAAATCGGGAAGTTTACATTGTAATGTAACTGCTCGAAGATGCCTAAAATGCCTGAAAATGGGTAATAATAATAATATGGACTGTCCTTTCGGGGGATACGATATTTATTGCCCTCGCCTTCGACTCGGGCAATACATCAATTCTAGTTCGGGTAATAAATGTCGTATCCCCTCAACGCCAGTCCATATTATATTATTATTTGGGGAGGGGCAGATCATAGTCTTTAGGATTAATAAGTAGGAATCCGAAGGAATCCATGGGTCTCAGGGCCTTTTTTTAACATTTCTTTTCCCACGTTATGGGAGAAAGAAGAATATCTTTTGCCTTCATTTGCTCCCTCCTTTTCATTTGTATCACCACCCTGATAGCAGAGACACGTCTGAATGACGTCTATTTCACGTCATATTTAGACGTCAGAAAGACGTCTAATATGTCGTCTTAACGACGAAAATAAACAAAGAAAATATACGTCATTTAAACGTCGTAAACTGTCGACAAAAATACGTAATCTTGGTCAAATGGAAGACGTAAAAAAGACGTCATATTTGTGATGTCTGTCTGACGTTTAAGTGGTCGTACAAAGACACCTTAATGACGTTTAGATTACTACGTGAAAGAAAAAATATCACGTCAGAATAACGTCGTAAACATGTCGTTTACACGTCAATTTATGACCTTTTATATGTGTATTGGTACTGAAAAAGACGCCTTAAAGACGTCACTTTGACGAAAATAAACAAAAAAAGACGTCAATTTGACGTCGTTTTTAAGCCGAGATACATTAATTACTATGATAATTACAAGATCTAACAACGGTGTGGGCAACTTCAGGTACAATTCAGGTACAAAAAAAATGTTGGGACTATAATCAATGTGTTTAATTCCTATAAATTACATTCCAAGCAAATACCCTGTGAAGGATAACGCCGAAATATAGACCGGGGGCCCAGAGGATTTATTCAGCTGAAAAGGGTCACACATTTTGATGGTCTCATCATATAAGGATGTGGCCAAGGGTCAATAAAATGAATAGCTGGCAAGTCACATCCTGTACCGTAAGCCTAGGGGCCACAAAAAGGGGCCCCGAAAAATGGATTTATTCAGCCCAAGGGGGTCACGGACAAAAGTTGGTGGATATTGTTCCTTTGGGTGTACTTATCATGAAAACAGCAATGCCAACTATTTTATCCTGTACGGGGCCCCAGACAGTAGCCCCAAAGGGCCCCACAAATATGGTGTTATTCAGCTGAAAAGGGTCACGGCTAATTTCTTTTGCAATATGGAAGTAGTACCCATCAGAGATATCCAAAACACCAATGCCAGCTAATTTATCCTGTACGGGGCCCCAGACAGTAGCCCCAAAGTGCCCCCCCCCCCCCTACACACACACAAACACACACACACTTTGGTTTCATTCAGCCGAAAAGGGTCACGGCTAATTTCTTTTGCAATGGAAGTAGTACCCATGGGATATCCAAAATACCAAAGTCAGATATTTTATCCTGTACGGGGCCCCTGACAGTAGCTCCAAAGTGCTTTGCTTTCTTCTCTTCTTTGTCTTCATCTCTTCTTCTCCTGAAATATGCGCTCCTTCGTCTTCATTTTCGCGACAACGTCAACGTCCTCATCATCATCAGTTTTGCTGTTCTGGCAAACATTTTCCGGCGTATCGGCTACGTTCGATTTTAGAGCGGCAAGAGCGGAAGACATGCGTAATTGAGTCTGGGAAAGCGTAGGAACAGCGTAGCTAAAGCGGCCAACAGCGTTATCGAAGCAGGAATGAAGCGTCGGAAGAACCGGCCTTGATTTTATACGAGAGTAGAGAACTTAGTGAGAGCGTCGTTAAAGCGGGAAGGTCGTACTTTGATCAAGAAAGTGGCGCAGCAGCGGGACCACGTCTGTGTTTAGTTTAGACTACTTCCCGTTCTTGTGCCGCTGTTACTACGGTCAGAAAAACCTGGAATTGTTACGCTCATTCCGCGGTATTTACACTGTCACTGCTCTCTCCCCGTTTGAGCTACGATTCAAAATAGGTCAATCTTGATGGGGAGATGGGGAAGAAATTTTGAACAAGTTCAAAATTTCTTCCCGATCTGTAAAATTGCCAGATCCAACCCCATCACGCAAACGCTGCTGCTACGATGCTCCCGGTCCCCGTACACTTTTGCCGCTCTCTCCCGATCTGAGAGATTGAATAGATCGGGATGCAGATCTTGATAGTGGAATTACATGTGGGGACACTTTAGGAACACTCCGTGGGGCCCCGTAGAGCTATAACTGGTTTCGGTGTTTTTGATACCTCGTTGAGTACTACTTTCATTGCAAAAGAAGTTATAGCCGTGATTCTTTTCACTTAGAATAAAATAAAACGGGAGCCCTTTCCTGCTACTGGCTGGGGGCCCCTTAAAGAATGAAAATAACTGAATTGGTTTGTGTTTTAGGTATCTCAACTGTTAATTCCACTGCCAAGGAAAATAGGCATACATGACTATTTTCACCTAAAAACGCTTAATTCATATGAGGTGGGAATACCTTGGGGCTATGCCTGTCAAGGGCCCTGCATCCGGGCCAATTTCGCACCTCTTTTAATCCAATTCTTTAATGCTGAATTAAATTTAGCAAAAAATTTAGCCTAGATGACATGGTAGTTCAATGTCATGATCTCTTCATTCAAATTCATTTTGAAATATTCACATTACCTCTAACCTTATTCTAAATAACACTTTTTCAACTGAAATTCATATATAAGACAAGCACCATTCCACTATCCTTTCATTCACAAATTCATAATGATATAGTCACGTGATCACGTATATGCTGCGCTCGTTCATTCAAATTAATTTCTGGGCATCTTATTCAACATGTTCTGCAGTCAGTTAAACAGATATGTTCATGCTTGACCTCTTTCCTTATTTTCTTTCATCGTAGTTATTGTTTTGTAAGCATCATAACATTTTATGTTTTCGTATTCGTTTAAGAGACTTGACAACAGTTTGGTTTTTTATTTTATTTTTTTTATTTATTTTTTTTTTTTTACGTGCTTATTGAATCCGAAGAAGTAAGAAGCCAGAAATTATCTGGCCGTTACGAGCGCTTTATTACGAGTGGTCGGCCAGTTCCAGGAAGTCAAGGTTATGATCCTCAATTATTTTTTTTAATTCTTTCTATGTCTTTTAGAGATATACGTATGTATATATTGTGCTGTCATGACTATAAAAAATGAAGTTAAGCTGCATTAATGGTACCGTATAGGCCTATAATGACATGTATAAAAGAGAAAGAGCGTTACAGAACAACCAAATCCAGTTATACTAGATAAAAAATATGATACTTTTACTGCTTTATAACAGTAATTTATGGATGAAACAAAAACACATATAGAAAGACACGTTAAAATGTTCTCACCTTTAAAAAAAAAAGAAGTAGCATGATGTAAATTTGAATGAACAAGTTTGGAATTTGAATGTCTTTCGCGAAATTTAATGACTGAAATACCCTTTTCGGCAAGTCAAGGCGAATTTGAATGAACGTAGGGTACCAGCCAATTTGAATACCCATTTTACGAATTCGAACCTTCTATCAAATGAACCGACAAAAGTGCGAAATTGGCTGGGAAAACCTAACTGGCTTTGATGTTTTGGGTATCTATGATGTAAACTAAAGCCTACTTCGATTGTAAAAGAAAAACTATGACTCTTTTCAGCTAAATAATGTCATAATAATTATGTGGGGGAGGGGCACTTTATGGCTACTGTACCGGGCCCAATACAGGATGAAATGACTGGTTTTCGTAATATGGTCATCTCGGTTGTGCACTATACAGAAGTATGCTTCCTTTGCAAATTTCTTGGGGGTTTTGCTACTGTAACCTATAGGACCCCGTATCCGTACAGGATAAAATAACTGGTCCTGGTGCGTTGAATATCTCTGATAGGTACTTCTTCCAGTGCAAAAGAAATTACCCGTGTTTGGGGCTACTGTCTCTGGCCCCGTACAGAATAAAATAACTGGCTTTGGTATTTTGGATATCTCTGATGGGTACTACTTCCATTGCAAAAGAAATTAGCCGTGACCCTTTTCAACTGAATGACACTAATGTGTGTGTGTGTGTGTGTGTGTGTGTGTGGAGGGGGGGGGGAGGGGGCACTTTGGGGCTACTGTCTGGGGCCCCGTAAAGGATGAAATAACTGGCTTTGGTGCATTGGATATCTCTGATGGGTACTACTTCCATTGCAAAAGAAATTAGCCGTGACCCTTTTCAGCTGAATGAAACCAATGTGTGTGTGTGCGGGGGGGGGGGGGGCACTTTGGGTCTACTGCCTGGGGCCCCGTACAGGATAAAATAGCTGGCTTTGATGTTTTGGATATCTCTGATGGGTACTCCTTCCATTGCAAAAGAAATTAGCCGTGACCCTTTTCAGCTGAATGAAACTAATGTGTGTGTGTGGGGGGGGGACTTTGGGGCTACTGTCTGGGGCCCCGTACAGGATAAAATAGCTGGCTTTGGTGTTTTGGATATCTCTGATGGGTACTCCTTCCATTGCAAAAGAAATTAGCCGTGACCCTTTTCAGCTGAATAAAATCAATTTGTGTGTGGGGGGGGAGGGGGAGGGGGCAATTTGGGCTACTGTCTGGGGCCCCGTGCTGGTAAAATAACTGGCTTTGGTATTTTCGATATCTCTGATGGGTACTACTTCCATGCAAAAGAAATTAGCTGTGACCCTTTTTAGCTGAATGAAACTAATTTGTGTGTGTGTGTGGGGGGGGCACTTTGGGGCTACTGTCTGGGGCCCCGTACAGGATAAAATAGCTGGCTTTGGTGTTTTGGATATCTCTGATGGGTACTCCTTCCATTGCAAAAGAAATTAGCCGTGAATCTTTTCAGCTGAATAAAATCAATGTTTGTGTGTGTTTGTACATAGGGCCTATAGGGGGTGGAGCACTTGGGGCTACTGTCTGGGGCCCCGTACAGGATAAAATAGCTGGCATTGGTGTTCTGGATATCTCTGATAGGAACTACTTCCATTGCAAAAGAAATTAGCCGTGACCCTTTTCAGCTGAATAACACCATATTTGTGGGGTCCTTTGTGGCTACTGTCTGGGGCCCCGTACAGGATAAAATAGCTGGCATTGCTGTTTTCATGATAAGTACACCCAAAGGAACAATATCCACCAACTTTTGTCCGTGACCCCCTTGGGCTGAATAAATCCATTTTTCGGGGCCCCTTTTTGTGGCCCCTAGGCTAACGGTACAGAATGTGACTTGCCAGCACTTCATTTTATTGTCCCTTGGCCACATCCTTATATGATGAGACCATCAAAAAGTGTGACCCTTTTCAGCTGAATAAATCTTCTGGGGCCCCGGTCTAATACCCTCTAGAGGATAAAACGGGGGGACCGAGCTCGCATTGCTCTCTGGGTCACCTTGCTTGCTCGGCCGTCGCTTTCGTGGGCTATACGTTCGCTGCTGCAGACGAAGGAACCCCACTCATCTCACATTGAGTACATGTAATCACAAATGTACATTATGGAAATACATTGTTTAGGATGGCATCGATGCTTACCTCTTTATAGTATGATCTTCAGGGGACATTGTAGATGGTGTCAACGCAGGTAATCAGAAAAAATCAAATGTGCATTGATCACGTCCCTGCGTCGATCTTGGGAAAGTGAAAAGATTTATTGCCCTGACCGGTCTGGCAGTCTCGCTCGGCAGAGTGTCTGCTGTGGAAAATCACTGCGAAACTATACAAAAGTCGTACCATTCAGGGTTCATGGGAGGGGGTGGGGGAGTGATGTTGTTTTTGTGATTTTACCTTAATTCCTTAGTCGACTTTCCTCGATACCAGTCAGCTGCCAGTGAGGTCATGAATAGTTAGCCCGGTACAGTTTATCCCTGTGCACTAACTAGGCATAATTATAATTCTCTTTCCACCTCCCTGACTAATGGAATATACGCTGCCATCACTGCGTCGATAGCATTTTTGGAAGACCAAGGAGGCATGTTGTGTTATATCTACTTGGGACTGTGGGAGAATCGTAACTGAAAATAGTTCCATTTGAGAACCAAGGAGATGTGTGATACCATCGTCTTTACAGTTCGGTAAGCGTGCCACGGGCAGGTACGAGAACGAAATCCATTCAGTTGCCGGAACTGGATTTTGAAATTGCGTTTGATCGTCTATGTTCTTATATTTTGATGAGTAGGCCAATATATTATTATGTTCATACTGCAGACGGCTGTTTTCTCAGTTACAGAGTGATACAACGGTTTGATACTGGAGTGGATGTGACTTAATAGGCCTACAGATTTAATAATTGATACATCATGCACATGGTTTAAAAAAAAATGTTATACTTCTCAAGATACACTTAAGATACAACTGTATCTTGATAACATTACTTGAATTGTTTTGTTTTGTTTTGTTTTTTGCTTTGGGTGTTTGTACTTGTGTGCGTGTGTGTGTGGGGGGGGCTGTGTATTTTGTTTGTCTTTTGTGTATCATCCTGCAACGAATATGTGCACTTAGTATAGTTTAGATTAGTTTCGATTTGTGCAAATTGTCAAAACCATCTTAGTGCGGGTTAAGTGGATGTGCGAAGCCTGTGCGTGATATCTCCCCGGCTGGTATGTGACGCTGTGACTTGTCCGGCCTGCCTGTGGGTGAGTACAAACGGCGCGGACTATGTGCATGATGGGTACACAAGGCCACCCAGATCATGGCGAGCGTGCAGCGCTCGCACGAGCCTGCAAAATCCGCTGAATTTTTAGTCATAAATCGGAACGATCGGCAATGAGAATAGAGATAACGATCGCAACGATTCGTTGAGCTGCTGAATAGCCCTGAGAGGGTATTTCAGGTTTATCCCTCACAGGGTACTTGCTTGGACTGAATTAAGATACACTTTAAAAACATCATACACGATAATTGCATGCATATACTCGTCCCTTTTAATGGAAATTCATAATCGATTAAGAAACCATCAGATGCCATGTTCGAACTAACATTTTTTTTTTTTTTTTTTATCAGATTTCGGGTTAGGTTCATGAGTTTAAATGTGTACAAACCATGTGTCGTCGACTTACACTCAAAGAAGTAATTCATTATTTCTTGTTTCGAAGTCATGCAATATCGTATAAAGACACACAAAAGAATGGTGTATACATTTAGAAAGTGATGAGAAAATGGAGCTTTGATAGCACTTTACCCGTATGAACTTTATTATATCAGCAGAACCATATAAGTCTACAATGAGAGAGAAAAAAAAACAACCACCCACAACTCCGAATCTCAAGTGATATACACATTTTTTGAAGCGATGTGAAAAGATTGTTTTGTTATATGTTTTCATGTGGCAAAAGACAACAATATTTTATTTTTAGGCCCTAAAGGTAAATAATGAAAAGAAAGCTACTGTACCCGATATTAATGAAATTCAAGATCTTTTCATTTTAATCGGAACATCGAGCATCACATCAGAGTTAGGGGAAACCGCTACTGATGAGTTTTATGAGATGCATTCATAGGAAACTTAAATAATCTATCATTGCACGTTTGAATGATGATATTTTAGCCATAGTGTTGTAGCTCCATATCAAGCCTGGACAAAAGTTAGGAATCTTACATGAGCGATGTTGCATTTTGTTTGTTTGTTTGTTTGTTTTTGTTTTTTTGTACAGATAACTCGACGGGCGCCTCACAGCGCAATGATTGCCCCTTCCATGCACTTGGTGTGTGTGTCGATGTGTGTGTTCGTGTGGGTGTTGTTTGTTTGTGTGTTTATGTGCTTGTGTGGTTTACAGGTGTGCAGCATACCGTTACTTGCAAGTCTTGTGCTTGCTAAAAAAAAAATAATAATAATAATAATCAAGAGTTATTCTGAAAGAAAATTAAAGCGAGGTCAAAGCTGGTCGTTTTTCACGTCTGAAAAAGTAAATTTTCTGGTCATAATCACAAAATTGTAAAAAATTGTACACTCTTTTGTTACGTTCTTCAAACTTTCAACTTGTGTTATGAACACATATTTTCTATTTAAATTGCGCCTACATATTGCTCACTAGTTTAGTAATCTTATGGACTACTTCTATTTGAGCATAAATACGACATATTTCATGTCAGTTTAAAACATCCATATGACGTCCATTTTGGTCTGGGTTTTTTGGTCAAAAAGTTGTTTTTTTTTGACGTCACATCTTGTCTTTGAATTATTAAATTACAAGTCTTTATGGAGTCATTGTATGAGCACCAAGACGTCAGAAAGACGTCACAAATATGACGTCTTTTAGATATCTTCCATTTGAGCAGAAATGCGATTTTTTGACGTCAGCTTATGAGACGTCTGAATGGCGTCGATCTCCTTGATTATTTATGCCAAAAAGACGGCTAAAATGACGTCAAATTGACGTAATTCTGACCTGTCTCTAGTATCAGGGAATACGTCGCTAGGATGACGTGATAAACACCTCAAAAAGCAATGTGAATTTGACGTCGTTTATGTTGTGTGTTAATATGACGTCATAAATATGTCCCGAATTGACGTAAATTTTACGTCTAGTAATACGTTAATTATAAGACGTCATAAGTACGTCGCAAAACTGACGTAAACTTTACATTATCAATTAGTCGCTAATACAACGTCATAAGTAGGCCTACGTTGCAAGGCGACGTGAATTTTACGGCAGTTATACGTCGTTAATATGACGTAAAGAATACTTGCAACACTGACGTAGATTTTACGTCTCCTGTACGTCGCTTATATTACGTCATAAGTACGTCGCAAAACTGATTTAGATTTCACGTTATTAAAGGACAAGTTCACCTTCATTAACATAAAGATTGAGAGAATGTAGCAATATTAGTAGAACACATCATTGAAAGTTTGAGGAAAATCGGACAATCCGTTCAAAAGTTATGAATTTTTGAAGTTTTTGTGCAGTTACCGCTGGATGAGAAGACTACTGCAGTGTATGATGTCACGTGCGTATAACAATATAAGGAAAATATAAAGAGGATTTCACAAAATTTCATCTTTTGAAAAAAGTACACATTCCCTTGACTCGTTACTGACATATGTTATGGGTAATATTATTCCCATTGCCTTTAGAAGGAGGCAAGTCAAGTGCTCTTTTATTATGCGAAAAAAGTGAAAATATGTTGAATTTTCTTTACATTTTCTTTATACTGTTGTACTCATATGACATCACGAGCCTTAGTAGTCTCCTCATCCAGCGGTTCCAACACAAAAATTTTAAAAATTCATAATTTTTGCATCGATTGTCCAATTTTCCTCAAACTTTCACTGATGTGTTCTACTAATGTTGCTGCATTCTCTCAATCCTATGTTTAGGAAGGTGAACTTGTCCTTTAATACGTTGCTCAAATGACGTCAGGAATTAGTCACAAAACAGAGTAAATTTGACGTCATTAATACCTCTATTACGTGACGTGATAAATGCGTCGCAAAGCAACATAGATCGTACATCATTAATCCGTCGTTAATATGACGTGAAAAATATCTTATAAAATTTACATAAATTTTACGTCATTAATTCGTCATTAACATTAGGTAAAATACAGGGCGTATAAAAAAAAATTACACTTTTGAAAAAATTGTCTAAATTACATTTCAAAATATTTGGAAGATTTTTTCATATTTATGGATACCCAATAGTCTCATCTATCAAGTGCAATCAACAAAACAAATTTTTGTTCACGCTTGACTGAACACTGACGCTCTTTGTCCAGAGTGTGAAAAATGGCTTGCGCCAAATTGAAAGAAGATGGACAATTCAGCCAGCAATCCAAATAAGTGCTCCCATTCAATCAAATTGCTCTTTTGCTTAAAGCTTTGATTATGTTATGATAGTCTGAGATTTTTTTATCAGCCTTATCGTAATTTTAATGATTTCATTTATAAATCAATTAGTGAGAATGAGAGTGTGTAATTACTTCAGGATCTTTAACTCTTTATGTGCCATGGTGGAAACCCCCTGTGTGCCACGTTATTCTGAGACACGAAGGTAGTCATGCTTTGAGAAAGAATTCTGTTTTTCAATTTGTATAGCTTCTACAAATTTCTGTTAAGCTGGACATAATAGTGAGCAAAGTTAAAGAGGAATGCCAAACGTTGCTTCTATATACAATGTATAACAATTCTATTTTCAATTTTCTTTTGAATTACCAGTTGCTACATTACTGTAAAGGCATGACTTTTGCACATAAAATAGTGACAGAAACTTAGAATGTACACGCAAATCTAGTTGGGAACACCGCTTGATAGTCAATCACCACATAGAATGCAAGCCGTATGTGAGAGGAACAAAAGCGCGAGAAACGCTTTGATTGTACCGCGGGATTAGCGATATATCGATCGGTTTTGGCGGCTTTGTTTGTTGAGCAGAATATGCGAAGTTGGCACGCCGTCGACTGAGCCGGACGTGCGAACGTGGCACATAAAGAGTTAAAGCAAATAAGTGATCTCATTCAAACAAATTGCTCTTTTGCTCAAGGTTTTGATTATGTTATGCTAGTTTAGGAATTTTCTGGCGATTTTCTGTCATGTTTTAAATGATTCCATTGTGTAATGGAAGGTTGATTAACAACATCAAGATATTTTAAGCACAGTAATAACAAATCATACACAGACATATCGAACCCACGTGCCAGTCACTCAGTCAAAAGAAAAAGTACAAAATTAATGCATCCTCAGATCATTCAATCAATACAATCAATACAATCAATCCAATCAATCCAATCAAGCAAGCAAGCAATCATTCATTCAATCAATCAATTAATCAATCAATCAGTCAGTCACAATTGTATGCATGTTTTATAAAAAGTGGCAGATCGACATAGGGAATATCACCCCCCCCCCCCCCCCGGCTTAATGGCTGATCAATGTTTGAAAAACTGATTTATTTGTTAGTTTATTCGTTCAATCAGCCAATTGATTATTTCAATGACTGAAAAGTGATTAATTGATTATTGGGTTGATTCACAGACTGATTGAACGACTAAATGACTGACTAACTGATATATCGGTGGACGTATTGATGGGTTGATTGATTGATTGATTGATTAATTAGTCAATCAATTGATTGATTAATGGGATGAATGATTTAAATGTTGATTAATTTGGGACCACTACCGCATTAATGAATAACTGGCATATGGTATTGATGTTTTCGTGTATTGTTAAAACTGCGCTTTAAAGATCTTGAAGTAATTACACACTCTCATTCTCACCAATTGATTTATAAATGAAATCATTAAAATTACGATAAAGCTGACAAGAAAATCTCAGACTATCATAACATAATCAAAGCTTTAAGCATAAGAGCAATTTGTTTGAATGGGAGCACTTATTTGGATTGCTGGCTGAATTTTCCATCTTCTTTCAATTTGGCGCAAATCATTTTCACGCTCTGGACAAAGAGCTTCAGTGTTCAGCCAAGCGTGAACATGTTTTTTTTTATTGCACTTGATAGATGAAACTATTGGGCATCCATAAATATGAAAAAATCTTCCAAATATTTTGAAATGTAATTTAGACAATTTTTTTTCAAAAGTGTAACTTTTTTTTGATACGCCCTTTATATGTCGTAAAACTGACGGAAACTTTACGTCATTATTAGGTTCTTAACATGACGTGATAAATGCG
This sequence comes from Diadema setosum, assembly GCF_964275005.1. NCBI lineage: Eukaryota > Metazoa > Echinodermata > Echinoidea > Diadematoida > Diadematidae > Diadema > Diadema setosum. Next base: position 554,521 of record NC_092699.1, read on the forward strand.
TTTCAAAAAGACGTAAAAATCACAATATTTTCTGGTCATTTTATGACGTGCGACCAGTTTGACCACTTTCGACCAAATTAAGACGTCTTTTCGACGTCAGTCTGCTTTGTGGGCAAAACTTGGTTTTTATTTCCACTTGTAACTTAAAAAACAGGCGGTCTGTAAAGCGAGGTTTTCCCCCAAGTCCGCACATGTCTTATGAATATGTATGTTTACAGCAGCCATGCACTAAACGAATGAAGAGCGGCACGTGTAATCTAAAATGGAAGGGCACGATCGGCAAGGACAAAAATTTAAGTGGATATCTAGCCGTCCTAAGCAGTCTGAGATCAATGATACCCAACTTGAGAGTAAAATACATGACGTGCCTGAGCTGGGTAGTATCCTGCAGTTGTGCAAAATACAGTAAATAACAGCATTCGTGTGTTTGCATGTTTTTTACGTAAATGCCTTCATATGACCGCCCTGTGTATTACCATAATATGAGAGTCGAGATCACGCGCACGCAGATAGTGTTTCGTGTAGGCCTAACCACCGTCAATACATACACAGGCGCAGGCCAGAGTACATTGCGTGTGTGCGTGCATGTCCGCCGGAAGATGACGGAGATTTCGCTGCAACCATCATCTTTAGTATCCCACTGTCTCTGCAAGCTAAAAGATGGACGACCGAGAAAGCAGGAGTCCAGCGCAGAATTCGATGAAAAATGCATTATGCATCTATCTAATTATTTTTCTTTGTCGTCCTCGACGTCGACTCGGAGGCAGAGCGCGGACGAATGCAGGATACTCTCGCGCGGCCAACCGCACCGGTCGCAGCGGCCCGGAGCCGACGACTTCAGAGGAGATAGACAAACCAGCAACGCAGAATAAAACATGAAATACGTTAAGGCCGCAACAACAACAACAACTTAGATTATTTAGTATAGCTTCTTCTTTTTTTTTTACCCCAACAGGGTACTTATTGCCTCCATAATTCAACATGTTATATCACAATATACAAAAAGTGGAAAAAGAAAATGAGCTTCAAATGACATTCTTGAGATGAAAAAAAAAAAAAAAAACTATTTACACATACATAATTTGCTTTGGTAAATTATGATGTGTTTTTTACTATTAAAAAATGATTTCTCTATTCTTTTACAAATTTCTCTTTCAAACAAATGTTGCAAATTAGCAGTGACCTTTTTCAGCTAAATAAAATCAATGTGTGTGGGGGGGGGGGCACTTTGGGGCTACTGTCTGGGGCCCCGTAAAGGATAAATTACCCGACTTTTGTGTTTTTGATATCTCTGATGGGTACTACTTCCATTGCAAAAGAAATTAGCCTTGACCCGTTTCAGCTGAATAAAACCAATAGTAAGGGGGGGGGGGGGGCACTTTGGGGCTACTGTCTGGGGCCCCGTACAAGATAAGATAGCTGGCTTTGGTGTTTTGGATATCTCTGATGGGTAATATTTCCATTGCAAAAGAAAATAGCAGTGACCATTTTCAGCTGAATAACACGTGTTTAGGGCCCTTTGGGGCTACTGTCTGGGACCCCGTACAGGATGAAATAACTGGCATTGCTGTTTTTATGATAGGTACTCCACAAGGAACAATATCCATCGCCTTTTGTCCGTGACCCCCTTCGGCTGAATAAATGCATTATTTTTTTTCGGGGCCCCTTTTTGTGCCCCTAGGCTTACGGTACAGGATGTGACTTGCCAGCAATTCATTTTATTGACCCTCGGCCACATCCTTATATGATGAGACCATCAAACTGTGTGACCCTTTTCAGCGGAATAAATCTTCTGGACCCCCGGTCTAATAGATTAACTACAATCACCGCCCTCCTTTGATGTGTTTAATTGTTCCTCTCAAATGTCTTCTAAGATATTCACATCTGCGCTAATGCCCGCAGATCACGTTTTGGTCATGTTTTAACTTAATGATACAGGAACTGTTGAGTCACCTACGTCTGATAATCATGAGTATGCTGATTTAACCTTTCAAGACCTGAAGCAGTATGGCATACAGGTTGCCATGGGGAAAGATGACTACCGCCGAACTCGTGTCACGCCGCTCCTGGAAACCCCTGATGATCTGGTTCTTAAAGATGACGAAGTGGTGATTGCGGCCGGTTTGAGGTTTACTTCATCTGGCGAACAGCCAAAGACACCAATCAGAATCACCATGCCGCATTGTGCATTGCTCACTGAACCCGAACACGTCTCGACCGTAATATATCACCGCAATAAAGGTATGTTGTAGAGTGTCATGTTGTGTCGGGTTGCATTATTAAAGAAAACCTCCAGATAATTTCTAGGCCAATGGAGCGATCTTAAAGTCTGGTATCATAACAAACATTCTGAGAGACAAAATCAAATTCACTATGCCACATTGATAGGATTTTTTTTTTCTTTCTAAATTCCTTGAATATTGAATTTCAACCCCTGGTATCGGGTTATACCGGGTAGTACAGTACTTTTTATTCTACGCCAATTTCTATAAATGCAGTCATTTTCAAATTTCGCCGGATTTTTTGCGACTTATGACGTAATAATGTTGGGTGCGACGAGCCAGCGTTCCATACGGGTGAATTGTGTAAGCTCGGTGATCCATGTCAACAAAAGATACAGCTTTCACATTGGGCGCGCACACACACACACAGACATAATCTCCACTTTTTACGCTCAGCAGCGGGTTGATATAGTCAGGTCGCTTATGGTGAAATTACTGTTTCATGGCGGATAAAAGCGCCAAATTTTGATAGATAATCCCTCAGGACCTACCCATTCATTTCATAGTAGAAGCCCTCTGTATTTTTCCTTTATCTTACAGATAATATAAAGTTTTGGTATTACCTCAAAAGTTTCCCTAAATTTCCTTGTCTTAGTTTGTGTTTCAGGTTAAAGTTCCTTTCATATAACTAACACTGTGAGACTTACTCGCCCCAAAGTGCTCTCATGTCTTAGTAATCATGCAATAATGGTTTTGTACCAGAGCCGCCGCCGTACGGCGGCGAGGTAGCACACGTATTGTACGAAACCATTATTGCATGATAACTGCGACCAGCAGCGTGCAGCCCCATAGGCATACTGAGTAGCTAACTGCGACCAGCAGCCTTATACGCATAGCTAAATGGGGCTTCGCATTGTAGCTACAGGATCATGACAGATTTAGTATCGCGGGTAAATATCAACTTAAAATCCAAAAAATTCTTCAATTTGAAGACTTACCAATTAAGTTGAAGTCTTGAAAACAGGCTTCGAGCAACGTTTGGTTCTGCTAATAGTCCCTTTCTGTTCGAAATGATGACTGAATGTGACTCGGTCGAGAGGACCTTGGGAGAGCTACACTGAATTGACGGCCAGCGCATGCGCACACAAACATCTTATCCGTTCGTGGATTTGAAATTTGTTCGCATGTGATGTGTTGCGTATGCGCTGGCCGTAGTAATCAGTGTATGCAGCTCTCCAAAGGTCCTCCCGACAGAGTCACATTCAGTCATCAATTCGAACAGAAAGGGACTATTGGCAGAACCAAACGTTGCCCGAAGCCTGTTTTCAAGACTTCAACTTAATTGGTAAGTCTTCAAATTTAAGAATTTTTGAGATTTTAAGTTGATATTTACCCGCGATACTAAATCTGTCATGATCCTGAATGCTACAATGCGAAGCCCCATTACGCTATGCGTATGGGGCTGCTGGTCGCTATGCGTATGGGCTGCTGGTCGCAGTTAATTGCATGATTACTAAGAAATGAGAGCACTTTGGGGCGAGTAAGTCTCACAGTGTTAGTTATTTGAAAGGTACTTTAACCTGAAACACGGAAATTCAGGGAAACTTTTGAGGTACCAAAACTTTTTATTATCTTTAATGGTATAAATGCTGAATTTCATATCCCAGGAATTTTCGCATGCATGAAACTTTCGCAAAATATCCGGGGAGCCAGGATTTGCGAAAGCAAAATTAAATGAGACCGATTCTATAAAATGTATTGGATGCCAGACTATCAAATAAACGGCCTGACAAATAAAGGCTTTACTAATACGGAAAATATTTGAATCTATATATCCACCTAGCTTTTGGTCGTCCTGGTCTTTGTAAGCCTTTAATTTTCCCCTGATGCACAACTTTCTGAAGACAATAAAGCTGTTTTCTCGTAATGCTTTGTGACCAAAGTAGCTAAGTACCATATGATTTATCATAACATTCAAGTAGTCTCTTCTTTGGGTTGACCTCTTGAAGGACACTAACATTTGTCCTTTTTTGTAGTCCAGGGGATATTAAATATATTTTTTCCGCCAGCACCACATTTCAAAGGCATTTATCTTATCGAAATCGGATTTTGTTTGTAACTACGTTTCAGAAGCATATGTGGTAATGGAAAATACTGGGGCCTGAGCAAGTTGGATTTTTGTAGATTTTGAAACTCTTCGATCTGCCTATATTTTATGAAAGTTTACCATAGCTTATATGGCTTTTGTGAGGCGCAGCGCTGTCTGATTTCCTGTTTGCAGCAACAGCTGACACCTTGAGTAATGAGAGCTCGCAGAAAATTTAATTGTGATACTCTTTCAGCCTCCTCATTGTCTACTGTTAGTGGGACACATGACTGACCTCCGGTGATAACCATGATCTTGGTCTTGGCAACATTCAGACGTAGTCATTTGGCCTCACCCTAGTGCGACATTTAAGGGTTTCGACATGAACCTAGGAATTATCCTGTTGCCGAAAAAGACAACAACCTGCTGTAAACCAAAATAATGTCTGTGATCAGTCATGGAAATTGAAGAATTAGGGTCATTAATGGGAATATCATTTGCATGTGAGTGAATGCCCGCTGTAGATTTATCCAGTGTTGATATTATTATTTGTGACTTCTTCTAATGAAAAATATAACCTCACGTATAGATATTACAGGGTTGCCAAGCATATTGAATGAGCAAGTGGTTAATGTACATAGTAATATGTTTTGTTGATTACTATCACTGCGTAGGAGGGTTATGTCCCGCTATGAATGGTAGTTAATCCACCCCCCCCCCCCCCGCCATACAAATATGCTTTTTCCAGATTCCTTGATAGGAATACCCCCATTGAGGAGGGAAATTTGTTATGATTTTGACCCCCTATCACAGGCATTTGGAAGGGGATCTATCAAAATTACCCCGCATATTAGGGTTTTGGAAAGATCCCCGGAGGCCAGCAGCATCGCACCCACCCTATCGCATGCCTTTTGAAGGGAACTAAAAAAAAAAAAAAGGAAAAAAAAACTCCAAAAAAAGGGAGAGTGCTGACAAAAAAAGAGTGTCAATAATTTCACTACCCCGTTTGGATAGTAAGATATTCAGAGACGTTCTCATGCTGAATGTACCACAGAAGATGTGCTTCCTGCAGCTCTTTTTCTCCACTCAGGGTCCAAGCTGGGATGTCTACAGATGGACATGTCTGAAAGATGTTGGTAAAAATTTACTACCGCTAATTTGAAATATTTCGGGGGGAAATGGTAAATGCTCCCTATTCCAAGGAATTTTCGGGGATTTTTCACTCGAGCTGAGCTTTCAAAATATACCCCTTTCCCGGCAAATCGGGAACGCACATGCGGTACGGATGACCACCTTAGTGGGGATGGGGGGCAGTTAACATCGACATTTATAGAGTCCAAGACTCATGCACCTTAAAAATTGTGGTATTGAGGCAAAAGCAATTGTCACAATAATCATAAAGATTTAACCCCTAAAGTCACGGGGTTGAGCACCTTCATTACATTTCAAGCTTTGTCAATGTTTGCTTTTACTTTCGCAACGATTTCTTCAATTCAATTCAATTCAATTTTATTTAGCACAAAATAAATCAAAGTGCATTATATACACAATAAAAGCAAAAGTAATGCGTATATATGGGTCAGAATTTTGAACGATGTACAATTGAGCCAAAACAAGGCAAAATTTAAAAAGTAGGAAATTCTCCAAATTATTCATCTTACCTGAAAGAGTATTACTCAAGCTTTAATATGAACCCAATTATACTAGGATTTTTCCAGAGGAACAAGTTTTTATTCACCGCTGAAGTTCACCATGTCCAGAGCAGCGAACGTCCGTGAGGAATAGTACTGCACATACACTTGAATACCATTAAACATAGTTTGCAAAGATCTGATTCAGTTCAAAATCCTAACGAAATATCTTTAGGGACACGTGTACGTGCTTGCAGAATATTAAGCTTGTACTCTTAATCTGTACGTAATGGTAGACAACTGATGATTGAACTAAATTCGTCGTTTCTGTTGAAATATTGCTCTTCCGCTACACACTTTACGCGCATTTTACAGAAACTCAATATTTTGACCTCTTATTTCGCTATCCCATACTTTGATCCTCACTCCCAAATAATAACATACCTTTTTAAGATGTATCTGATCTAGGCAGTCTCTATAACCCAACAAACATAGCTTATGATTATTTTGCGTCACGGAGGTTCGCATGTAGCTCACGGACGTTCGGAACAAACAAGATGCAGCTCTCTTGAGTTGGAAACGCATTCTACTCACAACAAACAGCAATTTCATGTCGAGAACAAACTCCTCTGCAAGATCCTGAATAGATATTACCAATTCTCAATTATATAAGCTTGTTTATCTTCTCATACTGAGGTATCAAAGTAAACAATTTTTTCCATCTCTCGTAAATGAATGTACAAACGTACGTGTAATCTCAGTGACGTAGTCCATCCTTGAGAACGAATATATTTATCAAAATTTAGTTATCATGAAGTAAAGATTCAGGTCCTAAATTTGTTATCTTAAGTCTACAATGCAAAATTTTGCTTATAACGAACATGGTCACAGCTAAAATTACGACAAAGAATTAACATGAAAAGACAACAGAAATGTGTTCCGTTATAGAAATACGAAGTTTAGCTGGGGAGAGCAAACGAACACGTTGGGAAGAAATCCCTCTATGTTTGCTCCTTGTGTTACACACTGTTACCGAGGAGAATTTGTATTATTATATTAGTCAGAAATGATAATAGGTTCGATACTGCGATGTTTCGTCATAACAAGACGCAATAAGTCCATATAACTTGGATGGATGTTTGTGCCTTCGATATCATACAATATGGTTTGTTATAACAAACATTTTATAGCGCGTCATTTCGAAGGCTCGTTATTCATACAGTTTGTCAATACGAAACTTGATAGAGTTCGTATAATTATGAAGCTTTTTTATTCGGTAAATGATAGGAATCTCCGAAGGTTAATCGAAAGGTTTATTAATTTGAACATGAAAAATCATGTTCGCTTATCCAAATGTGGAGAAACAAATTAACAACTAAAATCCTCCAAATTTCAAAACCTCATAATAACCGTTTTTACCTAAACGAATATCAGGCCCTCTCCACTTTTACAAGAACGGACCTAGAAATAATGATCCTTGATATTTATTTTTCGGACTAACAAACTTTCGGAATAGGAAAATTTTTAATAACAAACCCCCTTAATTAACTAAAAACGTTTTTTTTTTTTTTTCATTTTCGGAATAACAAACCTTTGGACTTCGGAGGAACGAATCTTAGGAAGAGCGAACCTATCAAAGTGCAACCTTAAACCTGTTCTTAATCATTACTTTGTTTAACATGTGTTTTCAAAGTAAGCACAAAAGCACAAACAAATTGACGATTTCTCTGTCTCTTAAATGTAAAATGAAAAAAAAAAAAATCTTGGAAAAAATTACAAATGAATATTGCTTTTCATTGATGAGTATAAAACAACACCATGTGATGATAAGCGGAGGATTTGTGTGTTTTCATCAGACAATAATTGTATACTGCATGATTTTTGTTAGCTTGTGACGGCATTTTGATGAATAAAAAACACAAACAAACAAACAAAAACTTCTCCAGAGGAATTTGGTGTAACGGGAGTGCACTGGCAATTCTTTTCTCTGTGTGTTGGAGCTCGATCACTTCTCTGTTTATCAGTCATTTTCATTCAACTGCTTCCACGTCCTTTTGAAACTTTTCCGTTTCTTATTCAACACATGCTCATTACAGACTTCTTCCGTCATTATCCTGAATGTGATTGCGTAGCACCTTTCGGATTTGTTTTGTTTTGTTTTGTTTTGTTTTGTTTTTGTTTTCTGTTTGGTCGCAGCATGTTCAGGCTATTGAGAGAATGAGATAAAAATCGTCATGAAGAGAAAAATAAGAATGAATTAAGGCATTTAATATCATGACAATTACAGCGAACGTCCGTTATGGAGACCGAAACTGGATGTGTTCTGTTTGAAACGGCAGCTACCATACTCAAAAAAAAATAAACACCTAGAGCACCTGTCACTAAAAAGTGGCACTGATCCTCTTTCTCCTACTATGTAATCCACTGACTTATTCAACCAACGAACATCCGTGAAAAAAAAAAAAAAAACGTTTTCCGTTTGTTATTACAGGTAAATTGAGTGCTGAACGCTATTCACTTTCGGGTATGAGCGGCTCGGTGATTTCGTAATATTTTCAACTAACATTAATCTTATGTGCAGTGATATATTTGTAATTGTCAGAAATTTCCTTTCTCGGACAGAACGTCCGTGAGCGAAACTTTCAGAACCTGTAACATTACAAATTGTCTCCAGAACCTCATTAGAAAGAAATTTAAACGCACAGAAATTAAAGATTACGCAAAATTCCATTTCCCTATAACTTTGTTTTAAGTGTTTAGCTGTTTTTGTATAATTAGAGAGAAAACAAGCGTAAAATTGTGAGTAAATTTTCAATTGCTTGTTCATCATGACCACATAACGCCTTAAAAATTCTGAAACTACTGCTCTAAACTCATTTCCTACTTAGTAAAACTTTATTTGTCGCTATTCGAGCCAAAAGTTTTAAAGAATACAGGACACTTTCGGGGCAAGTTATCCCTATCGGAGGGAGTGCATACGTCACGGACGTTCTCTGGAATTATCACGGACGTTCGTTCTACTACTAGGGTCATGTTCCAGGACGGATAACTAATCGGCAGAGAGTACGTAGCCTTCCTAACTCTTTCAAAAATTTGAAAATGTATTATCAATGCAAATTATAAGAAATTTGACATCCTTACAGCATAATAATGTACTGTATTGCTCAAAGGGGATCCGGAGGTGAATTTTCAGAGAAAATATTAATTATTTGCTTGGTTTTTGGTGAATTGCATGGTCCAAAAACTGCACGAACCTCAGTCCGCTTCAAAAGTGGCATGCAGCTCCTCGGCTAGAGAGCCAAAGGTAAAATGCACCTTCGCCATCAAAGCAAGATGGTGTCCCACTCGAAAACGTTTTAATCATCACGGACGTTCTTTTTTTCTTGGAGGTTCGTCTAAAAATATAATTTCGGTTCCTATTTGACAAAGGATGGACAGAAACTCAAAACAAACATATTATCGTGTTGATAGATCTTAGTTGATTACGACTCAGAACAATATCGCCAATAACGTTTCATGGGCTACGATCTTTATTAGAAAATAGCGGAGGCACGTCCGTGACGAAAACTGAGTATAATTTTGCATAAAAGAATATTACGTCCCATGTACAGCCAGCAGACGTACAATTTTTGCAGGATATGTTCATTAGGTGGAACACCAAATTTTCGTATACGTTACAGTTGGGACAACAAAGTAGAATTTGCAGCAGCGATAGAAATAAAAGAATCACGGACGTTCGTCTGTTTAGGACTTTGATATTTCAATTGTTCTCTGTGATTTTATACGTGCTCATAAAGTTCTTATAATTTTGTGGTACATACCCATGATATGTCAGATACAGAACATGGTCAGATATTAGATGCCACGTACCATTAAAAATGCACATCATCAGTTTGAAAAACAGAAATTATTGTCAAAATAGCGTTTTTACCGTATTTTTACGCTTTAAGTCCATGTCAAATGAAAAATATCAGGCAAAAGTCAACCAAACCATATATTTCCTGAAAGGAAATTTACCAATCTTTGAGATGACATGAAAAAATCTGGTTTCTTAGATCATCCTGGCGTGTTCTAAGGGAAAGAATGTCATAAGGTACGAACATTGGCAATTGTACATCGTTCAAAATTCTCACCCATATACATGCGCATGTTAAGGAAATTAATTCCGGGACCCCTTTGAAGCATCTAGTGCTTGTTGTTGGGGCCCAAAACAAGATTATACAAAGTACAGCCGTTAAGTGGCATATTGTGCAAAAATGAACAGAAAAAAATAAAAACAACTTATCAGCCCTACACTACACACACATACACACGCGCCATTTTCTTATCGCACACCCAGTGCACACCCAACACACGCATTCAGTAGTAATGTCATGATCAGAGAAGTGAAGAGAAGAACAAAAATGGTATCAAGCAGTCTACTCAGTCATAGATAAAATTTTCTTTAAAGTATGCTGTTTGAATAATATTCTGAAATTGTAGTGCTGGCCTTGAGATCTGGACTGATGGAATTCCATTCATTTACACGAATTGAATGACTAATAACTGTTAAACGGGCTAATTGCATTCTCAGGGTATATCTTTCCCGTGTGGAATAATCATGAAAACACAAATTACATTGAAAAATACCATGAAACAAAATTGGGAGAATACCTTTTATGATGTGTAAACATGAACACAAGTATATTAAATCGAACAAGTTTATAAATGGGTAGAATTTCTAACTGGACAAAGATTGGTAAACTTGAACTGCGAGAATAGCTCTTAGAAATCAATCTTATTGCACGCTTTTGTAACATATATAAAATCTGAACATTAGTTGTATGTCAATGCCCCATATTTCATTACAATAATTAAAATGTGGTAACATTATTGCATTGTATATATGAAATGTAATTTTTCTAGGTACAAAATCTACCACTTTAGATAGCATTCCAACACATTTTGATATTCTTGAAGATATGTTTTGTAAGTGGTGCTTCCACTCTAAAGATTCATGAATAGAAATACCAAGAAAATGTAAAACTTGAGTTCTTTTAGTAATTGCATTTTCAATGTTAATCAAATCAGAATATAAAGAAATTTTCTTTCTCTTACAGTGAAATAAAACATACTTTGTTTTTGAAAAATTCAAAAATAACATTACATTTCAACCCTTCATTCAACAATAGTAATTCACTATTCAGAGTAAGTTTTTTTTTTTTTTTTTTACATTTCTGTGAGAATAATGATACTACAGTGTCATCAGTAAAAAGAGAAAAGAGAAAATGTGAACGTTTTTGAACACTTAACAATATTATTGTCTCGCCCACCGGAGGTGAAGGCGAGACTAAAGAATCCAAATGGCGTCCGTCCGTCGTCCGTCCGTCGTCCGTCATCCGTCACAAATAATGTTAAAGTTTACTTGCAAGACTCTCTTATGATGCATAATTTGGCAACTGTTACAGCAATGGCAGCCACACTTGGGTGATAGAAGCACTATGGGTATCTTCATGTGATGGTGTTGTCGGAGGTCATGTGATGATGTCAAAGGTCATTTGAGGTCATATATTAAAGAGTATGTGGAAGACTCTCTTTTCTATGTTAAAGTTTACCTGCAAGACTCTCTTTTGACAAATAACTTCATATAAGTTGCTTGGATTACAACCTAACTTGGGTCATAGATGCGCTGGCGGTACCTTCATGTTATGGTGTCGTTGGAGGTCACAGGATAAGGTCAAAGGTCATTTGAGATCATACGTTAAAGTTTACTTGCAAGACTCTTATCACACGTAACTCGACACATGTTGCTACAATGGCAATCAAACTTGGGTGATGGATACACTGGGGGTACCTTCATGTTCTGGTGCCGTAAGAGGTCACATGATAAGGTCAAAGGTCATTTGAGGTCATACGTTAAAGTTTACTTGCAAGACTCTCTTATCACACGTAACTCAGCACATGTTGCTACAATGGCAATCAAACTTGGGTGATGGTAGATGTCTCTTGGGAAGTTGAAGGTAACCATGGATACACTGGGGGTACCTTCATGTTCTGGTGCCGTAAGAGGTCACATGATAAGGTCAAAGGTCATTTGAGGTCATACGTTAAAGTTTACTTGCAAGACTCTCTTATCACACGTAACTCAGCACATGTTGCTACAATGGCAATCAAACTTGGGTGATGGTAGATGTCTCTTGGGAAGTTGAAGGTAACCACAAGGTCAGCGAAGTTTTAGGGCGCAATGTTAAGTTTTTAGGGCGCATTTCGTTTATGGCTGATAACTTTTGATCCCTTTGTTCGTTTGTGACCAAACTTAGATGGAAGATGTCTCTTGGAGAGGTGAAGGTCGTCACAAGGTAAAAGGTCACAGAAAGGGGTCAACACATTTTTAGGGCCCAATGTTAAGTTTTTATGATGCGTTTCGATTATGGCTCATTACTTTTGATCCCTTTGTCCGTTTCTGACCAAAATTGGATGGTAAATGTCCCTTGGGGTGTTGAAGGTCACCACAAGGTCAAAGGTCATAAACAGGTCAATTAACTTCTGGGAGTTATAAAAAATATTAATTCCTTGTACGCAAATGGGCGAGACACAATTTGGCACTTGCTTTGTTTACATATACTAAAAATAACAGTGGCCACAGTAATTAGAAAACCACTGTCGGGGTAAACCTCTTATTCCATAATCATAAACATAATTTTGTTAAAAGGACATGGTGGTTAATGGTGTCGAAAGCTTTTGAGAGGTCCATGAACACGCCACAACAAATATTGCCTTCATCAGTTTCTTGTAAAATATAATCAGTACAATTTATCAAATTCAATGAGGTGGAATGATTTTTCCGAAAACCGAACTGTTCAGGAATTAAAATATTCTCCTTGGTAAGATAGTCATAAAGCCTATCATGCATAATTCTTTCAAGTAGTTTAGCAAAATAGAGAGGAGAGCAACAGGTATATAATTTTCAATAATCTTTAGATTATCTTTTTTTAAACAAAGGAACTATTTTGGCAAGTTTAAATTCATTCGGCACAAAACCAGTGCTTAATGACATATTAAAAATATTACATAAAGGATCAGCAATATACTGAATACAATCTTTAATGACTTATGATATATCATCTTGCCCACTGGCTTTCGATGTCTCAATTAAAGAAGATTTTCAAGAGGAGATGATATATTTTACAAAAAAAAAAGTTTTTGCATTTTTACATGACATAAACTCTTGAAATAAATGAGATAGGGTAGAAATCGACGTTAACGATTTTTGGTCAATATTAATAAAATAATAATTAAATTGATTTGCTATATCCTGTTTGGAGGAAAACCTTGAATTTTCGAAGCACATACGTTTGGGCATAACATTGAGTTTGTTTGTTTTTTTCTACTTAAGGACGTTCCTCGGTTGTGTTTGTGCGCGTCCTAACAAAGAGCGTAGAAGCGCACGCACGAGTGATGAGCTGAACTAGCTGAGCTGAGTGTGGTACGTACGGATACCCGACAGCTCCCCACCGCGGCCGCGCTGGGCGGCCTCGCTCTGCTCGCGTGCTGCTACAATCTGTACGTACTACGCAAAGTTCAACGGTCCGAGCCGCACATACATGGTCATTGTAGCACGACACTGATCGACGGAATCGGGAAGCTTGGAAGTGGAACTGAGCTGTTTCCATTTTCAATCCATAGATCTGTTTTGTGACATGCAGTTCTTTATCTGTTCATCAACATGGTCAAGTCGAGTGCTAAGGTACATAGGGCCATTAGGCCCTTGTCGGGGACTACTAGTCTACCAGACTATGTGTTAAAACATCAACAACAACAATAACAAAACAAACATATGACGCACATTTCATCTTTAGGTCTAACAACTAAAACATTCTGAGTATCTCTGTTAAAATCTAAATTAGATCTAAACTTCTCATTATAATACAAACTATTGTTGTTGTTTTTTAATTTTTGGTTACAAAATAATGATCCACACAGCATTTGTATGGCGCCATATATCTGTCACAGAAACATTCAAAGGCGCAGACTCCTCCAAGACAGTTAGCAATTAAATGTCTGGTGAAAAATGTGAGTCTTGAGTGAGGCTTTGAAGTGATCCAGTTTGTCAATTTCACGGAGGAAAGATGGGAGGGAGTTCCATAGGCGAGGAGCAATAGAGGAAAACGCCCGGTCTCCGTATCCCTTGAGATGTGTGATGGGCACCTGGAGAGTGAGGCCATATGAACGAAGGCCAGGGCGAGGCTGCCGTCGCTCAATTAGGGAAGACAGGTATCCTGGGGCCAGACCATGAATGGCCTTAAAAGTGAGAAGTAAGATCTTGAAATCAATTCTGTTCTTGATGGGAAGCCAATGCAGCTCAGCCAGGACAGGGGTAATGTGATCATACTTCCTCAGCCCGGTGAGCAAGCGTGCTGCTGCATTCTGTACTGCTTGAAGTCTGTTCAAGGTTGCAGAAGGAAGGCCAGCTAGGAGACTGTTACAAAAATCCAGTCTTGATGTTATGAGTGAATGAATGATGCTTTCTGCTGCTATCCTTGTAAGCAGAGGCCTAATAGCTGCTATGCTACGAAGCTGGAAGTAAGCAGTCTGGCATACCTGCGAAACATGCCTATCCATCCTCATAGACTGGTGTTAGAGAACAGACCGGAATGTTTCAGGTCAAACCTAAGCTGAGTCGAATCAATGGTCTTCAACTTGCGGTAGGTGATCTTCTTCTTCACAGGCTTGGGTTTCTCGAGTCGGAGGAGACAGTGGACAGAGCTGTGATCTGATATCGAGTCCTGGATACGTACTGAATGTATGCCTTCCACATCAATATGGGTGATGATCAGATCTAAAATGTGACCTGACTCGTGAGTAGGCTCATCCACAATCTGCTGCAGATTATGATCTAGGAGAAGTCTCTGGAAAGCTTTAGTGTCATTGGATTGTTGGTTTTCCCAGTGGATGTTAAAGTCACCAAGAATGAACAATTTCCCAGTGAACAAGGAATGTCTATCTAACAAAACTGAGAACTCATGGATGAACTCAGTAAACGTACAACAGTTCTTACGTGATGGTGGTGGACGGTAAACCACAATTACCTTAATCCTTGCAGTACTATGTGACAAATCAGTTTCCATAAACTCAAATGATTTAGGTTGAATGTTGGTTCTTACTGCTTTTGAGCACAGACTTGATTTGTACAAAAGACCTACACCTCCACCCCTGCGATACTTCCGAGGGACATGAAGCAGTCTGTATCCAGAAGGAGTTACTCTCGCTGCGCTCTGGGGCTCGCCTGACTTGAACCAAGTTTCAGTCAATGCTAGAACATCAATATCATGGTCTATCAGATGATCCTTAATTAAATCAGATTTATTGCATGCTGATTGACACTTAATCAGACCAAGAGTAAAGAGAGCATGCACAACTATAGGAAGAGTTGAACTCTTCATAGCTTTGGATTCACTCTCAATAATCTGCTTCTTCTTACCACCACGGCGGCCCCTGTGACCATTGCGCCTCTTGTGTATTCCCAAGGTCTTCAATTTTCCATAAGTAGAAGCAGCTAACATGCGTTGGTTAAAGCTCATACCATTCCATATTGACTTCAGTTCACTTGTGCTGAACTGAATAAGTGGCATTCCTGGGGAGAGTCCACTCTGGCAGAGCTATTGACATTGGTGGTACTAAGAAGAAGCTACACAATGGACACTGCATGTCATCCTATTGTGTGTGATTCCGGTTGGTTGCACAGAAGAAGCACCCAGCTAAAGCCCATGAACTTCAGAACAAGACATGAAGAAGCACATATGGGACAGGCAGGCAAGTAAAAAGTGAAATAGGACCACAAGCTGAGAAATTGACTGTACAATTTCTGAGGAGATGAAATTCCATATCAATCAGAAAGATGTCCAGTGGTATCCAGGTATCAAACTGGTCAACTAGAAGCACTCACAAACTCACAAATCACAGCAGACAATGCAAAAAGCCAACAAATTGGAGGAGTCAAAAGAGGGGTCGCCAGCACGGGCGCACGCACACACATGACATAACAAAATAAAAGGTCACGAAAGTATTACGAAACATGTATTTATCACTTTAACCATTCAGATATTAATTTTTGACTACCAAATCTGGTGTTACGAAAGGAGAATCATTTTTTTTTTTTTGGGGGGGGGGGTACTCAAGGTACATCTCCATTTGCCTTTTCACAACACGCACTTTACCAACCACTGCTGCAACAACCAACACATGCAATCTAAAATCGACGTCATTATAAGGAGATAAGCTTTTCCTTTGGAGGACCGTCAGACTAATGCAAAAACTCCCATTTCCTTATTTTATTTATTCTCCTTCCTCCATTATCACTTTCGGCACATGGTTACAACAAGGGGGCAAAACAAACAAACAAGCATGCCAATGTTGAGTTTTCCACGCTTGTGTCCACATAATATCATTATTGCTGTGTAAGGGAAATAACAAAAACGCAGATGGACCTTCTTGTCTCAATATTGTTACACCGTATCACTGCAAGAAAACACGCCTTTTGTTTTTGTTTAAAAAAAGAAAAGAAAATGTGGTTTTTAGTGAAACGCATGAGATTCATGCATCCCAGCAGGGTATATCCCTGCATTGGTTCCTGACGAAATTTGGGGGTCTTACGATGATTTCTGTCGCAAGGAGGCTCTGCTAGCACAAAAACGAGCTCATGACCGCCCCCCCCCCCCATCTTCTAATTGTTCTGCATTAAAGGTAGGGAATCCAATTTGCATGCCTTAAATGAAGAGTTGTATAAATACAGTGTTATGTTGAAGAGAGTATCATTTTAGAAAATCACATAAAGTATTGAAAGTGGAAGGTAACATTTAGTACATTTTTATTGACCGTTAGATTTTGAATTGATTTTTTTTTTTCCGGGCTCACCGTAAATTCCAATACATTACTAGGCTACCTTTGCAGACCCATGCACTGCATGTGTGTCCATCATGTATATTTTGTGAAGAAAGTTCATCAAAACTTACAAACATTTCTATTCTTGCCACACACTCTATATGTTATTACATCAGCTCTTATACTTTTAGATTTGTGTTTATAGATAAAAGAAAATACAGCAGACTGCAGCAAAAAGGCTTGTGTGGCTGACACACAGAACTACTGAGTAGTTGAGTTTTGTGCATTATTCAAATTGTAGATAACTGTTGACTTCCAAATTTCTCAGCAGTAGCCTAAAAAGTCCCCAGAGGTTCATGTTAAATGTTTTGCTGCATTTTGGGAGGTCTGTAAAAGGTATCCCCTACCTTTAAGTAGCACTTCTTACACAATTTGATAAAGTTTCGTTAAAAAAAGACATGGGTTTTGAATGTACAGCATGACATTCATGAACCCCACCTAATTAGGGCACATACGGTAGGTTTGTAACCAGATTTTGGGGTCCTAGGATGAGTTCTATCAAATGAGGGTGCTGCCAGCACAAAACTAGCACATGAACCCCCACTTTTTATTGTTTTTTCTGGAATTAGTAAGCCTTCTTCTACAATTTGGTCAAGTTTCGTGAAAATGACATGGGTTTTTGGATGTACAGCATAAGTTTTATGAACCCATCTTGTCAGGGCATGCCTGCATGGGTTCTTGACCAGATTTGGGGGACTTACGATGTTATGCTCATGGGGGCGCTGCCAGCACAGAAACGAGCACATAAATCCCCACTTTACATCATTTTTCTGGAATTAGTAAGCCCTTTTCTACAATTTTGTCAGATTTCGTGAAAATGACGTGGGTTTTGAATGTACAGCAGAAAACGTCGATGAGAAGGATTTGATGGATTTCGGTGTTTTCTGTCGCGTAGTGGCGCTGCTTCTTCAAGAATGAGTGTGTAAACCCTAACTTTAAAACCTTTTCCTCGTTTTGGATACCTTTTTCTGCAATTCTTGCACATTTGGAGAAAATATCGTGGATTTTGAAAGAATTACGGGGATTTAATTTTGTCATTACAGACTTTGTTGCCAATCATGTTCTTGATCCTGTAAAGCTATTTTTGGTACAGGACGGCAGATTATTCATATTCTTCAAAGTCCTGTAGAAGAAAAACAAGCACATGAACCTATGGTTTTATTTGCATATTTGGTCTTCGGATGGGTCAAAGTTTCGGTATGGAAAGTTTGAAGAAAATGATAAGATTTCTTGTTTGTCTCCATGTTTTGTTTTGTTTTTTGGATTACCATGTGTTGACGAGAACATTTCACTGTAATAATTGTATTTTGAACAACAAATAATATTTTTCACTTTATTTTTATACCTCATGTAACTAGATAGTGATGTTTAACACAAGAATATTCAAGACTTGCTTTATATACTTTATTCTTGCATCTTGTAGTTGAGTATTCCTTGAGTAATCCAAGGTTTCCTACATTTGTTTTTCTTTCCGCGAATAATCTTAAGAGGAAAAAATATAATAACAATATAACATTTTTTTCAATAAATTTACTATAACTGCAATTTACATCTGACACTCATTAACAAAACATAAATCAACACAATAATTTATTCTTAAAAAACAACAAATGTCCTTCATCAATAATTCTTTTTTTCATACAATCTTTTCTTTACCGATCTATTATTACATTCTCCACGTTTCATAATAACATATGCTCGAAAATGATCGGAAAGATCATTATATATTATTTCATTAGAAATGTTCTTATTGATAATGTTATTGTAAGTTGTATGTCAGTTAAGGAAGCCCTGGTTGATGAAATACCAGTCGGTTTTGATATCAGAGGAAACACATTAAAAGAAAAAAACATATCCAAAAAGTTGTTTGTTTTACTATGACTTCAATAATTCATTAAATCAATATATAAATCGCCCTTCAAATGAAATACCTTCTTTTCATTTTTCAATTTTCTACAATATAATTCAATTTAGAGGTGAAATCCACAATATCAGTACTTAGAGGAAGGTGAATACATGCTGCAATAAAGGAGTTATTAATTTGAGTGAGTTCATTAAATAGTTCACAATTGTCTGTAATACATGACACATTATTTCGTTAAACAAATTGAATTTCATATTTTCCATACAAAGCAAGTCCACTACCAACTTTACCTGGAGGTCTACATTCATTAAAAAGATTACAATTATTAATATCATACTTACTATAACTTGTTTTAAATACTGTCATAACGCTAAAACTGAAATTTAGTGTAGGAAGAGGGTAATGAATTGATCAAAGTTTTTTTTTTTTTTCTGCAGAATTCTTGCATTGATATGACAGGTCCGAGTTAATATGTGCATGCTTAGCATGAAAATCCTCACAGGGCATAAACAACATCAACATCAGAAAATTTGGATATAATATATTGACTTTCATCAACATTGATTGATGATTCACTGAATTAGTATCGAAGGGATTAATTTTTAATCATTCAATATTATATTGATTTATTTCGTTAAATTACAAATTGTCCCCCCCCCCCAAAAAAAAAGAATCATTATCGTCAGAAATGTGACTGAGTAGAAGAAGATACATTGATACTATCACACACACAGACACAGACACAATTACTTTTTCAAAGTCACACAAAAAAAAAATGGATGACTAAAATCTACTAGAACGTTGATATCGTAACAAAACAATGAGTGGAAGTAAAAGAACACTACCTTTGTTGCAAAGAACAAGATAATGAAGTACCAAATGTGTCAATATCAATATATAAGCAATGTGCATAGTACTGAAAAATGCTCAGTGGAGTTTCAAAAGATGTTCGTTGTGTGTATCTGTCTCTGCACAGTTTTAGTTCCAGATTTCACAGAGACCATGATTCGGGGTCATCCCACGAGAGCGACATCCACGAGTCATACGGTCTACGAGACCGACATCAATAATAGGTTCATGAGTCATACAGCCCACGAGTTATACGGCTTAGGAGTCGTATAGCCCATGAGTTCGACACTACGCACAAAAGGCTCATGAGACCGACACTAAGCAAACAAAGTCCACGAGACCGACACTAAGCAATAAAGGCTCACGAGACCGAAGCAAAGAAAGCCCACGAGACCGACAGTAGGCAAAGAAGGCCCGCGAGACCGGCACTAAGCAAAAAAGGTTCACGAGACCGACATTAAGCAAAGAAAGCCCACGAAACCGACAGAAGGCAAAGGAGGCCCACGAAACCGACAGAATAAACAGCGACATCTACATGTCAATTACCTGTACAGGGTGTTCCATGAACGGAAAAATAACATACTGGCGGGTGCAATTTCTTCAGGCTATCAAGTAAAAGATAGTAACCATCTAGGCCTACATATGAACGACATCAAATAATGTACTTCTACATACTTCGGGGGGGGGGTGAGGGGCAGGTCTGTCAGGGAGCGACATTGTTATCAATTAAAAAAAAATGTATTCTTTATGCCCCCCCCCCCACAAAAAAGACAAAAAAAAAACAAAAAATAATGAATTAATAAAAGAGGACAAGAACGATGTATGAATTAATTTTAGAGCTTTGATAATGCCATCGTGCTGTTTTTAATATGTTTTCCCAGTTTTTAGCTAGAAGATGGACAAGATGTACTTTTTATCTCTTTTCTTTCTCGATTCACTCGTTACTTAGGCTATATTAGATATCCTACCCTCCTGCTTAGACGTTTTGGAGTAAAATCCATAATTTTCTCTGTAACTATTATGTAATTCAACTGATTAAAACGTTTTATATCGCAGAGATTCACCTCGCTTTGTGGCTTATGTTATTCTCCAACCCTACGCTACCCTAATAGACGATTGCGTTATTTTTTTTTTATTAATACTAAATCAACACCCTAGCAGGTTTATTGTGGAAAGATCTGTTGCACACTTTTACTAAATTTTGTTCATTTTTTTTTTTCACAAACACGAATCCACGCAATTTCAGGGGGTGGGGGGCAACTGATGGGGTTACACCCTGGCAACTCTTCTTTTCCATCTCTCATATCTTCTTATGCCATTATCAGGACACCCTATACAATTTATTGGTCTATAGGTGGCGCTACTCATCCTGTCGGTCTCGTGGGCCTTCTTTGCTTAGTGTCGGTCTCGTGAACCTCTTTTGCGTAATGTCGGTCTCGTGAGCCTTGTATGCGTAGCGTCTTTCTCGTGGGCCTTTTAAGTGTAGTGTTGGTCTCGTGGGCTTTGTTTACTTAGTGTCGGTCTCATGAGCCTTTTGTGCGTAGTGTCGGTTTCATGAGCCGTATAACTCCTGGGCTTATTTTACTTGCTGTCGAACTCGTGGGCTGTATTTACTCAGTGTCGAACTCGTGGGCTGTATAACTGTTGGGCTGTATGACCTGTGAGCTGTATGACTTGTGAGCTGTATAACTTGTGGGCTGTATGACTCGTGGCTGTCGGTCTCGTGACGTGCACCCAATGATTCTACCATCTGTACAACAGGCCGATTGCACTCTGCTTTCTTCTTTATTGCTCTATTTCACAGCTTCTCAGGAGAGATTTCTGTTGTTGGATGTCAAGTACTCATAGACGCTGATTCTAATTTTCCTTTCTTTCGGTTCCCTTCTGTTTACCAACAGGTTCTGGCGCTGTCTTTACGAGGTAAGTTTCACAATGATAGGTCGTGGTTTGTGCGAAGATGGGGTAGATCCTGCTGGAGATTCTGGACGATAGCCGACATAGTGGCTCCTGTGTATATCATCCTTCTTGAGGTTGGTGCCGAGGTGGTTGTTGGCTATGTCACATACAATTTTGTTGGTGTCTTCTCTTTCTCTTTCAGGCACACCAAGGATCCGGACGCAGTTTCCTCTGGAATATTGTTCCTGATGGTTGAGTGCTGATTTTTCCCTGGGGAATTTCATGTTCTTCCTGTAGTTTCATGTATGCCTTTTCCATTCTCTCCACTTTAGTTTCCAGATCCAAGATAACTCCATCTTGTTTGTCAAGACGGACAATCAGCTGCTCCAGTTTCATGTCAAAGGCTTCAAAGAAGAGCGATCTCAGGGCACAGATTACCTCATCATCAATGAGGGCTTCTTTCACCATGTTCTTTGTGGTTCCTTATCCCACAGCCATCGTATACACAATAGCAAGTAGTGAGCGAAACTTAAATGAATACAGATTCCAACAGGCTGATAAGCTCAGTAATCCTGCCTTTCAGAAGGAATTACAGGGAACAATGCCGAGAGACTGAAGAGAGTGTAAGGCAGTGTCAGAGACCGAAGTTGAAGTTGACGAACACCAGCATGAGGATGATAGTATTGGACTGTGAAAAGATACCTTGTTAACAGAATGGATTTCAAGCAGATAATGAAAGTCAGTTTATCTTTGAAGATTGCCACCAGAAATGATCTAGCTATTTGCAGGATGAGCTAGGGATATCTACATTCTACATATCCCTCCACAACATGGATTTATAACAAATGTTCTAATGCAGAATATAATGTCGCATAAACTGGAGAGATTTGACAAGAGTGTCACACACCAGGTGCCATGTTGAAGTCCTATTCAATTCCCTTCCTCAAATGCATCACATTTCAAGCGCAATAGATGATGTAGAATGCTCTGGAAAATTGAACACATCATGAATGTTATATGCATGCATTAAAAAGAAAATGAAAAATCACTAAATATTTTTTTTTCTTCTGAAAACTCAAAATTTACATTGTCTCTCTATTTGTCTGTGTGAATGTCTGTTTGTTTCTCAGGTTCAGAGCGGTTTTCCCCGGCCCTCACATTATTTGGATCTGTTAGTGTGAGTGAAGAAAGTTTAGAATTGACTGTCAACCACTTTTGTGACTGGTGGATCATTGGGAAAATCAGCCAGTATTTTTCCAAGAAACGGATCATTTGCACACCTTACAAACCACAGTATCCCACAGCTGGACAACGGCACTCTATAAAATTCATCATCCATGATGACATCAAAGGCTTTGCTGAGGTATGCATGCTAATGAAAAGAAACCTTTGGGATAAACCCACAGTGGATTTTTTAATAAATCCACAGAGGGTTGTATGGGTTTTTTTCCAGAAAAGAACTGTAGGTCCTATTTTTCCCTACGTAAGAAGAGAACATTCTTAGAGGATTACTTAAAGGTACTGTTTACCATGCGGAACAGTGATTTAAAAAATATCCTAGATACCACATTTGACGTAGTGTGTAGGTCAGTTGTATCACACACACACAAAAAAATCATAATATATGTGACCCTGCACCTCAAAACAAACAAAAAGTCGCCAGACATGAATTTTTAGTTAAGACCATATTCTGAAAGAGCAGACTTTAAGCTTTAAAATGATGTATAACTCAAATCAAATGGATTCTCCTAACCTAAATCTAAATCTAAATCTAAATATTGGAAAGAAAGCACAAACTCAGGAAAAGTGTGAACTGAGAAAAGAGGCTCTGAAGTACAGTGTCTATTCAAGCGCTTAATCTTTGCCAAACCGTGCTGGCTGTGCGATGAATGGGACAAAAAAAAAAGGAAGTAAACCACCAGAGTAATAACAATGAAGGGATTATCAGATTAAACTGAAATTAAGCATGCCCCATAAACACATTCTGTCCATAATTAATGCCGACTTTCAAAGCAGTAGCACTATCCTTTCAAAAGTTATTAGAGTTGAAAGTGAAGAGTGTGGACAAGGTTTTTCAGAAATGAAAAAGGGATTCTAAAGACACACCTAATCACACTATTCTACCAAAAATGTTCGAGATAAACTGCTAAAGAAAACACACTTTCCTGCCCGTTTTATGATACCAAATTTTAGCATAATGTAAAAGAAGACCCGCTCTTTCAGAAAATATGAAAAAGTCAAGTTCGGCTAGGTTGACCCATTTCACTTCTTTGCAGTCCTCACGCAAAATCAGTGTGTGCGACTTTATGTTCGTTTTGAGGTGCACGGTCACATATAATCATAATACAATGTATATGTGACCATGCATCACAAAACCAGCAAATTGTCGCACGCTCTGACTTTTTGTGAGGATTGAGCATAGGTGAAGTGGGTCAGCCTAGCCAATTTTGAGGTTTTCATATGTGTCCCTGCATCACAAAACCCAAAGAAAAGTCGCCAGACATGGATTTTTTTAGTTTATAATAAGGACAGACTCCAAGCTTTAAAATGATGTATAACTCAATTCAGATGGACTCACTTAACCTATCTAAATACTGGAAAGAGAGCACACACCCTGGAAAAGTGTGAACTGAGAAAAGAGGCTCTGAAGTTCAGGGTCCATGCAAGCGCTTAAAGGCATAATTTACCATTTGCAGATGAAAGCATCAGTGCTTTAAAATAGTTCTAAAATGTGAGTTAGGGATAGAAACAACCACTGTCAAAATTTGAATCCGTATAATCGATGTTAAGTGTTGTTAAATACACGAAGTGTGAACAATAGTTATAATAAAAATGTTTCCAGACTAAACCGTATACAGTTACGGTTTATTGAGAAAAACCCTGATATTTCCTTATATTTTAGGTTTTATTGCAAATATTTCATATGGTAGGATGTTTTATGATACAACAGACCTACACATATGCATCAAATGTGATATCTTGAACATTTTTGAAATCACTGCTCCCAAAGGTAAACTGGACCTTTAATCTTTACCAAGCCGTGCGAGATGTGCAATAAAAGGGACAAAACACAGGATGCAAACCGTCTGAGCAACAACAAAGAAGGGATCATAAGATAAAGCTGAATTGAGCATGTTCAATAAACACGTTCTGTTCAAGATTGCTGCCAACTTTCAAAGTAGTAACGTTATCATTTTAACCCGTTCCACACTGAATTCTAAAACCTCCATAGACTTAATACACAGGCCACCGGTTCCCATATGGAACGGGTTAAAAGTTATTAGACTTGAAAGTGAGGATGTGCAAGGGATTTCAGGAAATGATAAGGGGCCTCCAAGACATACAAGATCATTCTACTCTCTCTCTCTCTCTCAAAAAAAAAAAAAATATATATATATATATATGTATATATATATATAAGTTTTGGTGTTGAAACCGCTGGATGAGACTACTAGAGGTTATGACGTAAGAGTGGATAACAATAATATAAGGAAAATTTAAATAAAACACCACAACTTAAAAAAAAAATCAGAACTTTTACATCGATTGTCCCATTTTCCTCCAACTTTCACTCATGTGTTCTACTAATATTGCTGCTTTCACTCAATCCATATTGCTCTTTGCGTTTGGGTTCCCTTTAACACTTTTCCGTAAACATTCATCTTAACATAAAATTAACCTTCATACATTATTGAACAGTAAAACATTAAAATCTACACACACTTGAATACTTATTACAATACAAACAATCAGAATCAAATCAAATCATCTCAATAGATATATTTCTTTACATAGAATAGAAGTGAAATGATCCACCCCCCCCCCAAAAAAAAAAATAATAATAATAATTACGAATCCACACGTCTACGTACGCACACACAATGAAGGCCACTTGGCGCAGACACGTTGGTGCACCAACCCGAAAATGTAACCCTACACATAGTATACTCCCACGCACACACGCACGCACACATGTATACCGTTATACAACACACACACACACCTACGCACACATGCACACACACACCCGCCCACACACACATGCACACACACACACACACACACACACATGCACACATACACACACGCACACGCACACTCACACATCTTCCTATACTTTCTTACACTCCTCTTCCAAATGCAAAGCGAACTCATGCATAATTATGTGCCTGTATAGGGGATGCACACACACAAGCGGGAAGGTGAGCCCTCCGTGAGTACCCGTACGCCTACACTGTACGTACCTACATACACGTGCTCGCGTGTTATACACAATAATTCTATACATACAGTACTATCACCAGCTATTCATGTGCGTGTATAAAATAGCAAGATTAAAAACAAAACAAAAATGTCACACATACGTCTATAATCTGTACTCAAAACCTTCATAAAACAAAGTGGTACGGGGAAATCACCTCCAGCATGCAAATACGGGTAAAAGGATCAAGGCACCGCTACAGACAAAATAAACAAACAGACAAACAAACAAACAAACTAACAAAATATGTACCCACACTCCTTCCCGTGCAGGGTCACAGAAATAACTTATGTGTGATTTCCATGCCACCTTACCCTGGACTTTAAAGCAAAAATGATGAAATCCGAAGTTGCTGTTTAAAACACTGCAAAGATTTACAGTTTTGGATGAATAGCCGTAGTTTGTTGAACAGTTTTGCCCCGGTAACCGCTAAGGTGCGAACCTTAAAATCTTTCTTACATCTGGGAATAAATAAGGGACTATTGATAGCATATCGCGTAGAATAATATACTGGTCGTTTACTAATACATGAATTCAAATACATTGGGGCTATATTATTCAGTATTTTAAAAACCATTAAACACTGTTGGTATTTAATCCTTTGTTGCACTGTTTGCCAATTCAAAACACTGATAAGGTTGCTTTGTGGGGTAGAATAAACTGCACGAAGTATTAATCGTGCATACATATTTTGTAACTTTTGCAATTTTGCTGTTTGCTTTAGAGGTATTTCCCCATACGGTGTTAATCTGTATGCGGCAGTATCAACGAATAATATAACTTTCTTAAAAGTCTCTTGGATAAATAATGCTGAACTCGTCGAATGCAAACGATCGTATTTGACACCTTTTTTTACGATATCATGTATGTGTGAAGACCATAATAAATGCTTGTCAATCGTAACACCAAGGTACTTGATTTTATCTACTGATTCTAAGAGATTGCTGTTGTATTTGATGGAAATATCAGTATTTTGAATTTTTCTCCTAGAGCCAAAAAGTATCGTTTTTGTTTTAGTTGCATTTAAGCACATACCATTGCATTGTAACCATTGAACTACACTATTGAAATCTTTTTGCAGATTGTTTTCACATGATTGTTGATCCTTTGCATGATTAAACAATGCCGTGTCATCTGCATACAGGGAGGTATTTGTCTCCGGATGGAGATTTAGATTATAAATATCATTGACTACAAACAAAATATCAGCGGTCCCAAAATGGAACCTTAAGGTACACCAGATTTAACTGTGAGATAGTTACTCATGGTTCCTTGTATACTAGTACAATGTTGCCTATTCAAAAAGTATGACTTAAACCACGCCAATTCAACCCCATTAATGCCGTAACATAACATTTTTTGAAAGATCAAATGATGAGGTATAAGATCAAAGGCCCTTTTCAAATCTAGGAAAACGGCACCTGTGACTCTGCCTTTGTCCATGTTGTCAAGAATTTTCTCTACTATATGTGTTAAACATGTGACAGTTGAATGACCAGGGCCCTGTTTTATCAAGATAAAGTTAGCGTTGATTGTGAAATCAACGCTAACTTTATCCAACTTGAAGTCTGCTATAACTTTAAATCAACTGCAAGTTTCCGTTTTACGAAGAGACTTAATAGTCGATTATAGTTATAGCTCATCACCATGACTTAATTATTGATTTAGTCAAAACTAAAAATACGGGACGAGGCTGGTTTCCGGTACTGTCTGCTTAAAAACAAAACAATACATTAAGCAAAACAAACAACAAAAACATGATTGTTTGCCATGGCCGCGGATTCGTCGTCTGCTAGTGCGACGCAGTAGTAGACGCTATACAGCCGCTGAATTAGAAGTACTAAGTTTGCAACAAAACCGCAAAATACGCCGTTTTGCGTTGTATTGACAAAAAGTAGGTCGATAGATCTAGCACATCCCGAGCTCAACGAAAATCTGCGTACGCGTGTACCGTAAAGATTCCGCACATACGTAGAATTACTTCAAGTCTTAATTCAATAGGCTGAAGTCCTGTGTGTTTACGTGTAGGATTATGGAAACTTGTGAGAGTGTGGTGATATAGTAGCTTGTTTTTACCTCTACGGCGCAGATCGGCTTTGTAAAGAATAGATCGCAAGTCTACATCATCAACATGTCGAAATTCTAGAATGACTTAGACGCTCTAATCAGCACTACGCCACTACGTGTTACGGTAAGTACAAACGACTGGCTGAACGTTAGCTATACTGTCGTACTCGGTGCTATATAGAATTAAACTCTTTATTTTCTGTATATGCCTACTAAACTCTTAATGGCCCATTCTCAGTAAAAGCGTTCAAATACGGAATTTTGGTGTCGCCGACATTCCATGACAGTTTGCAGTTCCCTGAAACCTATTAGATACTATTTAAATGTTTATAATATATCACGAGGACTTTATTTGTTAAAAATAAACACGATCAAATGCGGTTGTGTGCCTTTTTGTATAAAATTTTGCTGTTAAACTTCGTTAAGACCCCCAAAACGCAGTGTCGCCGGCTATTTCAGAATTATGTTTTATTGCTCCTCTCCGTCCACAAACACACTTTCCAAATATTATTTTCATGAACGATGAGCATATCATATGAGCTAATCACAATACTCAAAAAGTTCCAAAATTTTTATTGACTTCTTTTTTTATAGCCTTTTGAAACCTGTCGCCAAGTTCACCGCCAGATACGTTACCAGTTTCTTTCGTGTTACAGCATTGCGAAAATAGCAAGACTATGCAATGACCCTGTGTATATGAAACCCTGAGGATATACTTCATACATTGCAAGTACTTAGATTTTTTGTGCAACAGCTCTTTTTTGAGAATACGGTACAATGTTTCAAATATCGGTTTTCTACACTTTTATTTGGACAGATACGTGACATACTTTTCACGCCATCCACTGCGACAGATATTGCAATGTCAGACAAATTGTATATTATACATTACTCCTCGGAATGACGCATCGATTCAACATTAAAGTTTAGTACAAGTGAGAAATATTCGGTAGATATCGCTCTCATAATAATATGATCGACCATATACTTACCACAGATACGTTACCCCAGATACGTGACCGAATTTTGCTGATTGGTCTTGTGCTTTCTGGGGATAAAATCTGGTCAAAATTCATCTCTACACAGTACATGCTTCGTTTTGTTGGACCTCAGGATTATATTCTTACACCAAAAGGACAGAGAGGTGAAAAGATCAACACTTCCACATGATTTTTCTTTCTGCGTCAGTGTCTCACAACTTAATGCCAAGTTTTCCGACAGATACGTTACCACATAATCAAAATGCTGAAAAGAAATTGTAAATGCTTTTTACAAACAAATCGTTGTGTGCTCATAAACTCCAAAGTTCTATTCTATAAAACCCAGTCACTTTCATAATCTATGCAACAACTTTGAACGTTTATTTTACAAGACGAAGCTAACATTCAGCATATCAGTCTTTTGCTTTTCAAATTTAACAGATACGTTACGTATAATTCAGGGCACCCACGGTGGCAAATAATGTTATGTAAAACAAAGTGTTCATAAAACAATTCTGCATAGAATGACGCTTCCATAAAAAATTAAAGTTATGTTCAAATGAAGAATATTCAGTAGAAATTGCTTTGTAACTTCACCGACAGATTCATTTACGGTACGCCAGATACGTTACCAAACTTTGAAAGAGTAAAAAGTAGTTTATGAAACGCTTCCGAGAAAAGTTTCAGTGTTCTGTTGCATATTTATTCTAGTGTTTTTCAACATATGAAGAACTACTCAAGATTCATTGATAAGTTGAACAATTATTTATTCATTTTCATTAAAAGGGATGAGCCAAATACGTTACCATAGGTCAAACAACTGTTTAGCATATCGAGTTCATAGAGACTGTACCTACTTCCTTCTAAATGCCTGCAAAAATATATTTTTTTAACCTTGTTTGCATTATCCATCAAAACTTAATGAATATTTATAGTCAGATGGATAAATACATTCAGACGTAAGATGAGAATATTATGTGAATGAAGAAATCAGCTTTCACATTTAGGGCTCTTTTCCACTACATTTGATAGTTTAAATATTACGTACAATGTTTAAAATGGTTAATTTGGGCTTACATCATTCATTTTTACATCAATTCATGAGGTAAATAATTAAACAGGTGATATTTATTAATTCATACACAACTAAAATTATTACTTATATTTTACCAGATACGTTACCAAAGGTGATTCGATGTTTTTCAATAGTTATTTCCCTAGGAAAGCAATTCATATTTGTTTCCTGTGAAATTCCAAATTGGATCGTTCCCTTTGCGTGATTTGTGGGATTCGAAACTTTATTTGTAAGCGAAATTTGCTAAAAATACAAAGGGAATCTTAAGGTTATATTTCATTTCAGCAAAAAGCATATTTCAACCTACCACACAGAAATAATTTCTACCAATTAGCAAGGGATGACAACATCTTTACCTCTTGAAAAACCCCAATATCTTTAGGGGGGACAGATGTCTTTTCCTAAACAGAAATTGGATCAAAACAATAAATTTAATTCAGAGTTAGGAGTCCATTACAACATGTAAATTTGCGGTAACGTATCTGATTGGTGATCAAAAATCATATATGATGCTCTATTTCAATTCATTTCTACTCAGTGAATGGCCATCATTTAGAATGTTCCACTTTTTGTTTCGTATTTGACCGGTTTTGAAGTTTCCGAAAACACATCTTTGAATGTATTACTTTGTGGTTGATTTTTCGGTTTTACTCACATGGAATTGAACACTTAATCTGAGAATGGCCCTAATTAGTATCTATTGCCGAACTAGCTCTACGTAGGCCTACGCACGTCAGAAATCACTGGTTTCCTCGCATATGGGTTCTTTACTTTGGCAAGATATGCATTACACACAGACGCGGTTCCAGTTCCAGTACTGTACTCGGTTACTTGCTTGCTGGCGATAGCTTGATTGGCGGGCGGACGGCGTGCCGAGGCGCCGGGTGCGCAGGCTTGGATTGCGACTGCTGTCGAGGGTGTTTGCGTGCAGCAGTCGCGTAAGCAATGCGTGCCGATCGTGAATTTCATGCAAGGAAAAGACCATAATTACATGAAAGAAACGCAATAAAATGTTAGAGAAAGGTTAGCATTTAACAGACAAACATTTGTGACAAGACCCCAGCTAGACTAGGAAAGTGTGACAGTCATCTTTCTTCTGTAAATTGCCTAACAATTGAGTCTACCTAGACTGTTTCTACTTAAAGTTGATATTTATCACCTGTTAAGTTAATCACAGATTTGGAGCGGTTGAGAAAACTTATGTGTTGATTTCTTAGGAAGTTGGAGTTGATGTCAACTCTGGGTGTCTTGATAAGACGGACTTCAAGTGGATTTGGAAGTTAATCATAGATTAAGTGGACTTAGAGTTGATTTGAGAGGTTAATCATAAATTATTTTGACTTAACGTTAAATTTTTCTTTTGATAAAATAGGGCCCTTTACAGAAGAAAGATGACCGTCACACTTTCCTAGTCTAGCTGGGGTCTTGTCACAAATGTTTGTCTGTTAACTGCTCACTTTCTCTAACGTTTAGTTGCGTTTCTTTCATGTAATTATGGTCTTTTCCTTGCATGAAATTCACGATCGGCACGCATTGCTTACGCGACTGCAGCACGCAAACACCCTAGACAGCAGTCTCAATCCCAGCCTGCGCGCCCGGTGCCTCGGCCCGCCAATCAAGCCATCGCCAGCAAAGGCAATTTAAAGTACGGGTAACCGAGTAAATGGAACCGCGTCTGTGTGCAATGCATGACTTGCCACAGAACCCATATGCGAGGAAACCAGTGATTTCTGACGTGCGTAGGCCTACGTAGAGCTAGTTCGTCAATAGATACTAATTAAGAGTTCAGTATAGGCCTATACAGAAAATAAAGAGTTTAATTCTATAGCACCGAGTACGACAGTAACTTAAGATCTAACCAGTGAATAGGCCTAACTAACGTTTAATAGGCCTAAGACGTAAGTAACGTTACACAGCGAGTCGTTTGTACGTGTACTTACCGTATTCACTGCATGACTAGCGGCGTCTACTAGGTCTAGAATTTCGACATGTAGACTCGCGATCTATTCTTTAAAACGCCTATCTGCGCCGTAGAGGTAAAAACAAGCTACTGTAGTCATCACACTCTCACAAGTTTCCATAATCCTACACGTAAACACACAAGCCTTGAAACAATGCATAGGCCTACACGACCTTCACCTTGGACAGTTACGGTACGATTTTTATATCCATGTCAATGAATGACTGCGACTGAGATCTTACGAAGTGCAGTGTGCGGGATCTTCACGGTACGCGCGTACGCAGATTTTCGTTGAGCTCGAGATGTGCTAGATCTATCGACCTACTTTTCGTCAACACAACGCAAAACAACTGCATATTTTGCGGTTCTGTTGCAAACATACCGCTACTAGAGTAATTCAGCGGCTGTAGCGCTAATCATACTGCGGCGCACCAGCAGACTACGCTTCCGTGGCTTTGCTATGTGATTTTGTTGCTTGTTTTGCTTTATGTATTGAATTGTTTTTAAGCAGACAGTACCGAAAACCAGCCTCGTCCTGTGTTTTTTTGTTTTGACTAAATCAATAATTAAGTCATGATGATGAGCTATAACTATAATCGACTATTAAGTCTCATTGTAAAACGGAAACTTACAGTTGATTTAAAGTTATAGCGGACTTCAAGTTGGATAAAGTTAGCGTTGATGTCAAAATCAATGCTAACTTTGTCTTGATGAAACAGGGCCCAGGTCTAAATCCTGATTGACATTCGCTTAGCATTGATTGTTTGTTCAAGTATAATTGCGTATGCACAGCTTTCTCGAGAATTTTGGACAATATTGACAGCACAGAGATGGGTCTTTAATTACCTAGTTGCATTCGATTTCCTCCTTTGTGAATAGGAGTTATTTTATCTTAAACTCGCTCGGGAAGCAGCCATATTCTAATGAACAATTAAACAGCATAGTTAAAGCACCAGCTATGTAAGGAGCAGCTATTTTAAGCAACCATGGAGGTTTGTCATCAACTCCAACTGCTTCAGACGTATCAAGATGAGATAGTTCCTTTAATACAAATTCTTCCTTGAGTTCAACAAACTTAAATACATTTTCAGTCTGATGTAACGTCTTTAATGCATTTGCATTAAGGTTTCGGATGTCCGTATTACCTAAAATTTCATTTTATACATTATTAAAAACTATTAAAAAGTTCAGTGACTTTTTCTTTCTCTTCAATAATTTCATTATTCAAAAAAAATTTAATTTCAGAACTAAAATCTTTTTTAGGCAACGATTGTTTCAATACTCTCCATGATGATTTCATATCACAATTCTTATTACATAAATTTTTTATGATTTCTTTTCAATTTCTTATTCAGGACATTTGCTGCATTTCTCAAATTTCTATACTTTTCCAAATAATCCAAACTTTTTATACTTATCATATTTGCGTTGAAATAATCACGATCACGTGCTTTACTCAAATACTCATTCGTTATCCATGGTGACCCTTTAGACTTTTTTTTTTTACAGTGATGTAGGGAGCATGACGATCACAGACCTCTTTTACTCTACATTTGAAGATATGCCACATCTGTTCTGCGTTTTCGTTCATCATTTCTCGCAAACTGATCATCCCACTTTATGGTCTCGAGGTCTTGCTTGAAAGCATCTTCATCAAAATGCTTATATTAACGAAATGTTATCAATGAACATCTTGATACTGGTGGTTTTTCTTGTAAGACAAGGCAAACCAATGAGAGGTCACTAATTCCCATTGACTGTGTACCACTTTCCAATGATTCTAGATTATTTGTAACAAGAATCAAATCAATGAGGGTTTTACTGTTTGGCGTTATCCTCGTAGGGTTTTTGATCAATTGAGTAAATTGCATGTTATCACAAAAATCAAAAATTTGCCGCGATAAATTATTCTTTGTCAACATATTGCAATTAAAATGACCAAGTATCAAAATGTCCTTTGATAAATCA
Organism: Diadema setosum; assembly: GCF_964275005.1. Taxonomy (NCBI): domain Eukaryota; kingdom Metazoa; phylum Echinodermata; class Echinoidea; order Diadematoida; family Diadematidae; genus Diadema; species Diadema setosum. The sequence goes on from NC_092699.1 coordinate 588,300, forward strand.
CTAACTTTTTATAAATTTATTTCAAAACGATTAAAAAATGTATTTCCACTGTTTGGCTGGCGATACACAATACCAAGTAACTTTGAATAGTGATTTTGTAGTCTTATTTCAGGCCACATCACTTCTAGCTCATTGTCTTCGAGATCACTTCTTCTTACATATGAAATACTAGCTTTTATATAACAACCAACTCCTCAACCTTTTTCGTCTCTATCCCTCCTTTCAAAACAATATCCATCTATTTGTAATAGAGAGCTAGATATACTTTCACAGAGCCACGTTTCTGAGATGGTTTATGAGAAGTATTTCATATGGGTTATTTTCCAAAAATAATTTTAAATCATCAACCTTATTTCTCAAACTTCTTATAATTATTAATATGCGAAATTTTTAATCCCTTACTTTTTGGAAATTCAGATGAAATTCTTGAGGAGTCATCATCAAATGACATTTGTGACAAATCAGCCAGTTGGGGCTGCTCAAGTCTGGTATTTATATCAGCGTTCCAATGGCATTTGTTGAAAAAAACAAACACCTGGGACATTCCCAATTAAAAAACTGACAAGATGTATCATTATACTGCCTAGGAGAGACACATCCGCATTTTATGTGTATCCATTGAGTGCAATTTGTACAGAGTAAGGCCTTATGATTACATTTGACAGATTTTTGACAAACCTTACAAAAAAAAATGATTCAACCATAAATAAAAACATATACAATTCTACATTTAAAAACAAACACTACAACATCTACCCGAAATGTACTGTAGGGTAGATCTATATATATATACAGTAAAATGAGTATGATACATACAAAAGTTCACTAACTACTAAGGTCGCATGCAATTGCGAACAGTGGGAACTTGAAGAAAGTAAATATACTGGATAATCACAAGATTATGAGCTTAAACTGGCATATATTCGTATACAAAATTACGCAGATATTTCTCTCAACATATTTCTTTCTTTGTTTTTTAAGGGGCTGTGGAGTATTGTAGGATTTGCTGTTAAAGCAGAAATTCTTGAGATCAGTTTAAGTACCTGTCTAGTTTGGTGAGGTCGTCTTCCCTTGATACAATCACACATGGGCGTAACTCCCGGGGGGGATGGGGGGATATATCCCCCCCCCCCTGAAATGGAGGAGGGGGGGGGGGGGGATGGCCTGTACAATCATCCCCCCCCCCCCTGAATTTTGAGGGGAAAAATGGAGGAAGCAGAAATGTGATTGTATCAATTTTGGCATACTGCATGACGTTTGTACGCCGGCCTTCAGACAGGAACAGAGCTGAACAGTATTCTATCTTGTAGGAAAATGTATACTTTCTCAAGCGCTCGCTCGCTTCGCTCGCTCGCGAAGAAAGTAACATCGACATACACTGTAAGGTATGGCTCAGGCGTTGACAACGTCAAATAGTATAGGTCTACATGTAAACATGCTATGACGCGAGTAACTGGGGACCATCTGCAAAATATGTACGAAAACATACAAACAAACAATAACAACAACTTTATCGCCATAATTGAATCCCCTCCATTTCCTGAATCATTCCTGAGAAACGACAGTGACTGATGACTCAGTCAGGATACATCTATGGGCATACCAAGGGAAGATCAGGGACGTCGAATCTATGGGGACAAAGGGGCATTTGCCCCGCCCCAAAGGAAGTGTTTAGACAGACAAATCATTTATCCCCCAAGCAATTCCCCGAGATGAGGACAAATCTCGAACTTTCTTAATGGAAAATTGTCCAAATATCGCCAGAACTATGCACCAGATCGTTGTATTGCAATCATGAACATGCAAAAGGTCCGCTATACAGGATAAGGGATAAACTTTGTACACTTTTGACATAGACGTATATTCCCTAATTTATCAAAGAGTGTGCAGCAGATCTTTCACTTAACAAAAGCAACCTAATGTGTATAGAGGCGTCGATGGGGGGGGGTTCAAATAAAAGTGGGACAAACAAAAGCGAAAAATATAGCTACAAACGGCAGTTTTTTTGAGTGTAAAATTCAAAAATTTTAAAGCTCGCTCTCTCCGCTCGCTCGCATTTAACCGCTATGCCATTCTCCTGATGTTGCTGCCAGTGATTGACAGCAGGTGCACCCGGTGCGCCCCCCTTAATTTCCAAAGCGAAAATATAGCTACAAACGACAGTTTTTAGGACTGGAAAATGTCAAAATTTTCAAGCTCACTCGCTTCGCTCGCTAGCATTTAATCAGTATGCCATTCTCCTGATGTTGCTGCCAGTAATTGCCGGCAGTTGCGCCCGGTGTGCCCCCTTAATTTCCAAAGCGAAAAAATACAGCCACAAACGGCAGTCTTTGGACTGTAAAATGTCAAAATTTTCAAGCTCGCTCGCTCCGCTCGCTCGCATTTAACCGCTATGCCATTCTCCTGATGTTGCTGCCAGTTATTGCCGGCAGTTGCACTCGGTGTGCCCCCTAAATTTCCAAAGCGAAAAAGTATAGCTACAAACGGCAGTTTTTAGACTGTAAAATGTCACAATTTTCAAGCTCGCTCGCTCCGCTCGCTCGCATTTAATCGCTATGCCATTCTCCTGATGTTGCTGCCAGTGATTGTGAGCAGGTGCGCCCCCCTTAATTTCCAAAGCAAAAAATATAGCTACAAACGGCAGTTTGGGGACTGTAAAATGTCAAATTTTTGAAGCTCGCTCGCTTCGCTCGCTCGCATTTAATTATTATTCCATTCTCCTGATGTTGCTGCCAGTAATTGCCAGCAGTTTTTGCCCGGTGCGCCCCCTTAATTTCCAAGGCAAAACATATAGTTACAAACGGCAGTTTCTGGACTGTCAAAACGCGAATGTCAAAATTTTGAAGCTCGCTCGCATTTAATCATTATGCCATTCTCCTGATGTTGCTGCCAGTAATTGCCAACAGTTTTTGCCCAGTGCGCCCCCTTAATTTCCAAAGCGAAAAAATACAGCCACAAACGACAGTTTTTGGGACTGGAAAATGTCAAAATTTTCAAGCTCATTCGCTTCGCTCGCTCGCATTTAATCATTATGCCATTCTCCTGATGTTGTTGCCAGTAATTGCCAGCAGTTTTCGCCCGGTGCACCCCCACCCCTTAATTTCCAAAGCGAAAAAATACTAGTATAGCCACAAAGGACATGTGGGACTGTGAAATATCAAAATTTTCAAGCTCACTCGCTTCGCTCGCTCGCATTTAATCTTTATGCCATTCTGATGTTGCTGCCCTATTGCCGGCAGTTGCGCCCGGTGTGCCCCCATAATTTCCAAAGCGAAAAAATACAGCCACAAACGGCAGTCTTTGGACTGTAAAGTGTCAAAATTTTCAAGCTCGCTCGCCCCGCTCGCTCGCATTTAACTGCTATGCCATTCTCCTGATGTTGCTGCCAGTAATTGCCAGCAGTTACGCCTGATGCGGCCCCCTTAATTTCCAAAGCGAAAAAGTATAGCTACAAACGGCAGTTTTTAGACTGTAAAATGTCAAAATTTTCATGCTTGCTCGCTCCGCTCGCTCGCATTTAATCGCTATGCCATTCTCCTGATGTCGCTGCCAGTGATTGACAGCAGTTGCGCCTGGTGTGCCCCCCTTAATTTCCAAAGCGAAGAATATAGCTACAAACGGCAGTTTTTGGACTGAAAAATGTCAAGATTTTCAACGCAAAGAGATTTCACCGTAGGAGGGGGAAGCCCCCCTACCATACCCTCCCCCTCGCTTGATTCGTTTCCTCACATAACCGCTCCTCCTAAGATCAAATCCTGTCTACGCCGATGATAGGCCCCGTTATTTAGTAGGCCCTCATGGATCACAGTGATGTCGCACAGCAAGAGCTGAAATACCACGATTTTGTCATTCAATAATATATTGTGAATATTTCATTTTCTTATTGTTTTTTTAAAGAAAAGAAAACAAAATATTCACAAGTGAGCACCAGATCGCTGAATTTCAGGTCTGAAAATGCAAAATCTTCCTCGTGTGGGAGAGGGATAACCCCCCCCCCCCCATACACACCCTTCCCCCGTTCGGTCGTTCCGCTCCCTCTCACAGATATATCCCCCAAAAAATGTTTTCATACTTTTAAGGTCTGATTTTCCGCCGAAAGTCGTCTGACAAGCAAAAAAAAAAAAGCAACAAGAACAAAAAGTCTTTATGTTGTTGCTGCCACTTTTCTCCCACTTTATATTTCATGCAAAAGAGTGGGGCATCCGATCCCTGTAAAGTGTGTGTGTGTTGGGGGGGGGGAGGGGGGCACAAAGCTTCTCCTCCCCCCCCCCCCCCCCCCAAAAAAAAAAAAAAAAAAAGGCTGCGCCGGTCCGGTTATGGGCTTGTAATCGTGGTGATGGTGACCATCCCCCCCACTCCTCAGTATGGATTTACGCCGTTGCAATCACACGTCCCATGTCATTACGTAGCTTGACACAAATGCGTCCATCCTGGGTCCATATTCTACTGATTATTTTCTTGTATTTGCTCCTGATCTTCCAGAACAGATCTTTTCGCTTTTTAGTGAGACTCTCATTGATGTACACTACGTTGTTTGCATTCTTGAGCTTAAATCTCGCGCTGTAAACACTTTCGCGTTTGCGGTAGTTGGCAAATTTCACAATCAGGTTCCGGGTAGGTGTCCGTGAAGCGTTTTTCGTTGATGAGCCTCTGGTGGAGACATCACTGGCTTGGTTGTGCGTGCTCGGCTTGCCCAGTCGATGAGTACGGTCAATGTCCTCCTCGCAGATGTCGACTCCGAGGTCACTTCTGCAAAACTGGGTGATTTTGGTGTCGGTATTCTCATCGGGGGGTCTCGAGTATGCCACTGAAGATGAGACATGTCCGTCTAGAATATTGCTCAGCCTCGTCATTGGCATCTTGCAGGTCATGGATCTCCTTCTTCATGGACGTTATTTCATCATTCTGTTCGTTCATGTCAAATTTAACCGAGTTGGTTACCTTTTGGCAAATGGACTCCTTCATGTTGTGGAGCAACTTTTCTTGTATGGTACGAAAAACTTCGTTCACGAAGACATCATCTTTGAGGAGGTTTTCGATGACTTGTCTTATAACGGAGTTCAGACCCGTTTCGGGTGGTATCTGTGCTGGGTCATGCGTCGGAGTGCTCTGTACGCGCTGATTTCGAGTCACGTGATCTTTTTCAAAGATAATAACGTGTATGTGTATGTGTATGTGTATATCCGTATGATTACAACCGCTGAGTTTTTTCTGATCATAATAAAAATGCTATTTCCGCCTCACGTAAATATTGACAAAAGTTTCTGAACACGCTGGAAGGAAAGGACAGTAAGTGTCACCAGTGCCGTCAACACATCCTGACCTTCCAATCACGATAATCTGGGGAGGGGGGGGGGGGCATTTCATGAAGCGGTTTTTTTTTCTGACTAATTTGTCAGCGAATCTCAGCCAATCAGATGAAAGGATTTTAGTAGCTTATAACAGTTTGTCAAAAAAAAAAAAATCTGACAAAACCCTTCATGAAATGCCTACCTGAACAACTTGCTATCAATGCGTCTGAAATCCCTCAAGCCGACCTGGATTTTTCCTCCCGTCATTTGGAATTTTTGACCCCCCAAAACTGGGTGGTGCATATGCTGGTCTGATGCCATCTCTGATACCACCCAAGTTACCTACAACACTGTCCCTGGCCTGACAACAAAGCCAAAGGCCTTCAACGGGTGGTAAAGCGAGTTTTCATGTCTTCATCCTGTCTCTATGGCGAATGATCACCCTCTGACCCCTGAGGAAGTGCTGAACATCATCAGATGCTGTTGCAATTAAGGAGTTGCAGGACTGATATGCATCTTTAGCCTGAGTATCCTGCAGATTTTGGGCTGATGTCACCTGCTGCCAAATACCCAATTAAAGAGATCTTTGATGACAATAAAAAAAAAAGTTTTAGTTTTAAGACAAGGCTGAATATGGCCTCGTAATGTCAAAGTGTATAATATTGTCAAAACCTGGGAACTGTGAGAGAACTGAAAGAGGAACCTAACATTAATTGTTCCTTGGTTGATGTTTAATGAATAGTTTGTACAATATTGCGTTTGGACAGTTTTGTTTATGCCTTCATCAGTTTTTTTTTTTTTTGTTGTTGTTTTTTGTATTCAAGGAGAAAGTCATGTTTTCTCGATAATATAAAGGCAGTAATCCTAGATAATACCATATTATCAAAGTGATAAAGGTTATGATCCATTTCAAACTCGCCTCGGGACTCATCCCCCAACTCCTTGCTGGAAAAAAAAAAAAGCTACATTGTAAAGGGTTTTATGTGCGATGTGTTTTTGTCCGCAAACATGTACAGTATCTCTGCAGTGCTGTATAGGATTTTTTTTGTATCTTATTAATAATGGTTTAAGGGGAATGCATATAACAAGCTTTGCTTTCTAGCTTCCCCTCCATTTTCAATGTTATTTGACAAAAACCATCCATCTAGGCTTCTTGATATATTGTGTTAGTATTACATCTTTATATTCAACCTGTCTGTAGAATATGATGGTAAATTGATTTTTCTCATGATGTTTAGTGCACTTATATTCTTTGTTTAAAACAAAATAAAACGTATAAAATGGTGTTAAGCATCGTAAGGCTTATGAATATTAAATGCTCAAAGCTCCATTCCTAATTCCAAGTTAAAATCCTAATTCATTTGACAAATTGGGACTTTTGCATCACAAAAGAATAATTTTTGTTACGAACGTCCTTCTGATAATGATCAACACTAAATCTTAGTAAACAATGTAACTGTATGACAGAAAGAAATAGCAAATTGGTTTCCTATTTCCACATGGCATTACATTTTTTGCCATTCATATTTTACATGACAGCGAGAGTGGCGGCCATTTTGAATTTTTGCATTTGTGACCGTGCACCTCAAAACGAACATAAAGTTGCACACACTGATTTTGCGTGAGGACTGAAAATAAGTGAAAGGGGTCAACCTAGCTGAACTTGACTTTTTCATATTTTCTGAAAGAGCGGGTCTTCTTTTACATTATGCTAAAATTTGGTATCATAAAATGGGCAGGAAAGTGTGTTTTTTAAGCAGTTTATCTTGAACATTTTTGGTAGAATAATGTGATTAGGCGTGTCTTTAGAATCCCTTTTTCATTTTTGAAAAACCTTGTCCACACTCTTCACTTTCAACTCTAATAATTTTTGAAAGGATAGTGCTACTGCTTTGAAAGTTGGCATTAATTATGGACAGAATGTGGTAATGAGCCATGCTTAATTTCAGTTTAATCTGATAATCCTTTCATTGTTGTTACTCTGGTGGTTTACTTCCTGTTTTTTGTCCCATTCATCGCACAGCCAGCACGGTTTGGTAAAGATTAAGCGCTTGAATAGACACTGTAGTTCAGAGCCTCTTTTCTCAGTTCACACTTTTCCTGAGTTTGTGCTTTCTTTCCAATATTTAGATAGGTTAGGAGAATCCATTTGATTTGAGTTATACATCATTTTAAAGCTTAAAGTCTGCTCTTTGAGAATATAGTCTGAACTAAAAATTCATGTCTGGCGCCTTTTTTTTTGTTTTGAGGTGCAGGGTCACATTTGGAAGAATAACAATACATGTAGGCCCTCTGTATTGTAAGAGGCACCCGACATATATGTATTACACATGTAACACTTTATATATTATCAGCGTAGGTACGATACTTTTTGTTCAATATTTCCACGCATTTTTTTTTTTGTCATTCATATTGTACATGAGCATAGGAATGGTGGCCATTTTGAATTGAAAATAGGCTTTAAATACTAAATGTACCTATATGACATGAAAATTCTCTTACAGATACAGATAGAGTTACTCTAAGAACAGAAATGTACACAGTTTAGTGGAAAAATTGGTCAGAGAATGCATATTACTGTGGTGATTGCGGCCAAATTAGCATATCTGGCGGCCATTTTGGACTTTTGCATTTTGCCGAAAATGCTCAAGGTAATGCGAGAGGCATCAATCAGATTTGGAATCAGCACCCTCGAATTGACAAGAAACCATCAAAAAACATTGTATACATCAAAAACAAGGTTTGGTGCCTTCTAGCCTCGACTATAAAGTGATCTATATCACTTCAAGTGGGTACGTGGGCTATTTCTATATCCAAGAAGTGGCATGAATGTGTTTGAATGACTACCGTTTTTGCAGGATATTGAAAGGAAGATGAAAACTGCTGGTTTCATTGAGGCGCGGGCTGGTTCCGGTGAGCCGTTCTTTGTGAGATTGAATGACGGCATAGTTACTGTTACGCAGTCGGTAGAGAAAGGGGAAGAGACTGACGCCAGGGTGAGTATTTCACTATTCACGTTTTATCTTGTCTCTATTAAGTTTATATTTTTCTATTACGCATGGCTTCATAAACGATGGTCATGCTATTGAAACACTCGGGTAGGCCTATCTACAGTCAAGAAATAAGTACCAAAGAGCTTAAATCGTTTTCCCCGTTTTCCGAGTAGGTGAAAACTTTAGCGCATTAGAGGACTTAAAGTAAGCTCATTCAGGTAAGGTCGTCTGTATAAACCCATTTTGCACAGCATAGTATTCATGATAGATGTCATTGATGTCTGCTGGACCTGACCCATGTACAGATTACTTATGGCATCGAAGATGTGGCTGCATAATATAATATATTATGCAGCCACATATTATAGGCTTTGCAGCTCTTTAAGCGGATTAGTACGAGCTTTATTTCAAAAGGCAAGCATAGGAATCGTGTAACCTCCCTGGTGTTACCGAATGAGTTCCAAAAGTCAATGAGATAAGTTTCCATTCCAAGTATTATCTTTTCCTTTCTCATACCATGTTTTAGATATTCCCCCTTGATATCTTAAGAAAGCTCCAGATAGACCCTTTTATTTTCAAGATTTGCCATAAGAATTGAAATGAATGAATGAGTGAATTAATTTGAATTTGTTATCCAATGCAATAATAATCATTTCACGTATCTACAAATAATTTTATGGATAATAGGAAATAGAAAACAGCATGAAAGCTAGTCAAGTCTTGGTTACTGTTAGATAGCTATCAAAAAAATATTTCACTGCTAGTAAAGGATAATGAAAATAACGTAAAAAAAAAAGATAACTCCTTCGGAAAATATGAAAAAAACAATCAAGATTGACTCGGTGGGCCAATTTCAACTTTTTGAGTCCTCACGTGAAATCAAGGGGTGCGACTTTATTTTGGTTTTGTGATGCACGATCACATTTGTTTCTTCACTAAAATACACACACACACACACACACACACACAAAAGCTGCCCACAGCATAAATAAAACCAGCGCTTTCTAGCGTCAGCTGGTTTACGTTACTGTACAAACAGCATGACGTACGTTCAACGATGATGGCGAAATATATTACGAAACGAAGGCCAGTCAGGCATGGTTTGCAGCAAAAGATGCGCAGCATATAGGAGCATTCGGGGAAAATCGAGGGTGGTAAGGACCAGGAATCTGCCCCACCATATTCATATTTGGGGGGAATCTGGAATCGATCTTTTTCCGGGATCTTGTGGCTTTTTCAGGATCGTACGGAAAAGATTTTAAAAGCATTAGGGCCCCCATTTTAGGGGGTGGTATTAGTTTTTGTTGTGTCTGGGTAATGGTATTGATGTTGGTTTTGTACTATACTTTGCCACAGAATTTGCATGGGTGTTTGGGGGTGTTAGTAATTAGGTGTTTGTGTGTGTATGTTGCGTATATTTACTGATTCCTTGCTTCTATTGACTTAACACATACAGTACTTGGACATCAAGTTGTTCAAGCTGCTAAAAAGGCACCAAATGGATTTCTTCACTCAAGCTAGGAAAGCGTCTGTAAAGGACATACAAGTTGAATTTGAAGTGGAACAAGGCATCAAATTAAGGATCGGATTCCTAATGGAGCTGACGGGTAAATACCTTCATTTTCTCATACTCATGCGAATATGAAGCCATGAAGTAATGCTATATATATTTTCATAAGGAAATTACCAGTCCTTTATATGTATATATACAGTCAAACCTGTCTATAGCGGCCATCCAAGGGAAACAACAAAAGTGGCCGCTATAGACAGGTGGTCGCTATAGACAGGTTAGCGGCCATTTTGAATTTCAATACTTGCATTAGTAATAGCAGAAAATACTTCATGTTATTCTTAAAAAACAACAACAACCAGCAAATAAGTTTGCATGTGCAGCAGTGCTATTACGGGGATTTTCGTTGTACAATTGACTTCTGATATAAATATATATATATATATATATATATATATATATATATACATATTATATTTTCTTTTCATATCATATTTCGGGCCTGAGTAAGTTCTCTGGTTCACACCGGTTTGCATGAATGGGGTTTACAAGTGCTGAGTTCGATGGAGATTGATAATGTGTAGATTACGTAAACAACAAACAATACCCAGACAAGTACCATATTTTTTTATTATTATTGTCCTTATTCAAAGGGACTTCAACACTATCATCAGTCGGCATTTTGGTGAAATTCTAAGATGTTATTAGGAGTTGTCTTTGCCTTTGCAGCATCTATTCAGGGCGACATTACTGAAGCCTAGATCTAATCTAGTCATGACAAGTTAATGGTAAGACGGGTTTTCGTGGCAAAGAGCTACATTAATTTTTTTCAATCTTGTCTGTGTGATTATGACTGGGCTAGCAATCAAAAAAAAAAAAAAAAACTGGGTAGAAATCACGGAATGAACGTAGAAGACATCGTACTCATGGCTGATTTAACGGTTCAGCTAAATATTTGTGGCCGCTATACGCAGGTAGATATTCACAACGGGATACAAAATGAGTGGCCGCTGGCCGCGTTAGGCAGGTGGCCGCTATATAAAGGGTCCATAATACAGAAATCTCGTTCGGGGGATTTTTCAGTGGCCGCTATAAGCAGGTGGCCGCTAAGACAGGTTTGACTGTATATATATATATATATATATATATGCAAGAAATATGCCAACGTTTAAACTTCCATGTCGTGGATACATTATATAGGCGTCAGACAGTATAATTAGTATTCCACAGGAGACGTAGCTTCTTCTTCCTATTTCCTTTATTCTGTGTTCGAGCTTTCGGCCGTTTTGGCCTTCATCAGGATCTATACAAACATGCAATTGCTCCTTATATCATATTTGCACATGCCATGGTGTATAGCGATGCTATTTCACATACATGTAAGTCATGTTTTAGATATCGCTGGCAGTGGCACACTTGTCGTTTTTGTTTGTTTGTGTAATAATAATAATGATAATAATAGTAATAATAATAATAATAATAATAATAATTGATATAATTTATATAGCGCCAAATCCTTTCTACAGAGTGTTCTGGGCGCGGAAGGAAGAGAAAGTGAAGGAGATAAAGAACATAGTAATATCAAAATACATGTAATGAGTAATCAAATGAAGGCCTTAAACAAGTGAGTTTTTCGACTCCTTTTAAAGGAATATGTTGAAGAACATTTTTCACGTGTGCCCCATATTGTAATAAATCTCGGAATTATAGGAGAACCGGTGTTGAATGAGCGTAGAGATCTAACAGGGATGTAATTTTGGAGTAAGTCGATGTTATACTGAGGAACAGCGCCCTGAATGCAATGGAAAGTCAGAAGTAAAATCTTAAAAAATAATGTGATCTTGGACTTGTGACCAATGAAGTGATCTCAAAATAGGGGTGATGTGAGTGTGCTTCTTGGATAGTCCAGATGCGTGCTGCCGCATAGATCGTGATGAAGGTCGAAACGGCCGAAAGCTCGAACACAGAATAAAGGAGATAGGAAGAAGAAGCTACGTCTCCGTGGAATATTAATTTTACTGTCTTACGTCTATTCGTATGTATATGTATATATATATATATATATACATATACATATACATACATATATAATTACATGAAAATTCCCTTCCCAAACGTACGCGTGCCTCATTGTGGGTAGCATAATTATACTGAAAAAAAAAAAAATTGGACTGAGGCGGATATTGCTGGTTGCTGAGCTATCCCATGAACTCAAATTGATGGCACAGATTCGAGAAATGTACATTTAGATGGTAATTAATGGTGTAATTAAGCTTTCTGTCATTTGATGGTAACCTAAGTTACATCACGTATGTTACACTTGTGGATTAAATCGTATAAGTTAGCAATATAATAATGAATCTTTTGCCGTTCATGGGTATGAGGACAATCTACTCCATTAGTCTCAACTCAAGCAATCTAGAACAATCATTCAGATCCATGCACCTTCATCCTTTATACAAAGTTGGTAACGTATGTTTCTTTTCTTAAATCTACCTTTTTAAAATCTATATTTCGGATATTAGCAGTCGCATGTCTCTTGAAACTGGGTGATAAAACATTTTTTTTAACATAAACTTAGACCCTTTTGGTCAGAAAAACAATACAATTGTGTAGTACTCACTGTAATAGCATAACCAAGTTTGCAGTACAAAGATGGTAACGTATGTTTCAGCAGATCTGGCGACACATTTCCATCGGGTATTTTGTTGTTAAAGAATGGTTAGCTTAAAAAGTTGTGTTAGGTTTTCATAGAACGTTAAGCTACTTTTCTGAAACTGTGAGTATAGGCTTCTTCTTTATGCTCATATTTTCCCACAAAGTTGAGAAAACGTAAAATGATCATCGTTGACGACATGCACTTTTAAGCCTGTTGGCCGAACTTAACCCTTCATCAATGGCTTAGTGGTATAATCTCGCCTTCGAAATGATTTCAGTTTTTGTTTATATGTCCCTTGGCATCACATAAAATCACAGGAGCATTTTGAAAGAGCTTTTTTTTTCTCTCCTAGGTGAGTAGGAATATACACTCTTAGAAAAAAAAAAGGTTCTTTTGAGCACCATTAAATGGTTCTCAGCACTGTCACAATAGCGACAACCTTTTAGGTGCTCGTGAGAACCTTTTTTAAATGGTGCTTGTCGGCTCCTTTTGCAAAAGGTGCCCATTAGAACCTTTTTCCCGATGAAATGGTGCTCGTGAGTACCATTTAAAAGGTGCCCATGGGCACCTTTTTGACTCTTTTCAAAAGGTGCTCATGGGAACCATTTCATTGGAAAAGGTTCTAATGGGCACCAATGTTAAAAGGTGCTGACAGGCACCATTTAAAAAAGGTTCTCACAGGCTCCAAAAAAGGTGTCGGTATTGTGACAGTATGAGAACCATTTAATGGTGCTCAAAAGAACCTTCTTTTTTTTCTTAGAATGTAGTATGTGAATTGATGTCTGTGTATTTTTGGTATGTTTCACATGCAGTGCTGGTAAGGTGCTTCACTGGCACCATTCTTAAAGGTACATTACCTATCTGCATTGAAAATGTGCATCACAAACTCATTTGAAATGAAATGAATTCATCTGAATTTCATCTCATCAGTCAAACATACGTTCAAAACATGTATATTAGCAATACATCAGCATATCATACACTATCATTGACACTGGAAAAAAAAAGAGCAAGGATAACACACCCATGCACACAAAGTTTCACAAGCATGAATACATGTACATGACATCCACCAATATTTTTTCATGAAACATTACTCAATAACTGAAAAACATAGAAATTTGGTCTTTCACAAATTCGCAGAAATGTATTTATTCACCTTCACTTTTACAATGTAAAGGTGAGGTTTGTGTTTGTCATGTTATAATCTGTCAATATTCTTAACAAAATATTTTCATTTGTTCACTAATTATTTTCCACAATATTTGTCATTTGTGAACCGAGCAGTTCTTGAAACACCATCACACATCTCTGTACAGATGATATGAAATAGCAAGAGGTGCATCAGGCTTTTGAAATACATAACAAACTTTCTAATTCACTGTGAAATAATTCCTGCATGGATGAGATGCAGTAATTGTGTAAGTCTTAAGATAGGCAGAAGTCAAGCACATTACCTGCTTAAGTAGTATGAGGAACTTTTTCCACATATTTGCTAGTTTGTTCGGTGTTGTTGTTTTTTTTCTTTTAACACATATTTGTCCTAAAAGCAACTACAAAGGGCAGGAAAACAATTGCATTAAATAGGACCTTTGGTATTGTCACAGAAAACATACATTATATTGCTGGTATGATACTTGGGATAGGATAAGCTTTACACTTCTTCACTTCACTTCACTTCACATTCATAACGTCGAGTACTTGAATTAACTTATCTGTGTTTGTATACGAGTGACCTCTTTTGTTGTTGTTGTTCTGCAATTTGAAAGCACCATAGACACATCTATACAACTGCGAATACAAGAAGAGTATCAATTCAGGTTAATCATGACTTCTGACAATTTACAGCATGTCCTACGGAAACACACACACACACACACAAAAGAAAAGAAAAGAAAAGAAAAGAACACATTTTTTTTTATATATAATGAGAAGGATAATAAGAATCCCAAGGGGAAAAGAGCTAGGATACCACACCCACACAGTTTCATAAGCATGAATGAACAAAATTCCTCAACCATGATCTAAAATATATAACATTGGGAATCGATAAAAATTTGAAGAGTTTGATAGCAAAAACCGATAAGTCCATTTTTGAAGATTTTGAAGTACGGTCTCTGTCATAAAGTACGAAATGATACCTTTTAAATTATATATTGGTTACTACATATAAAGGTACATTTTTGAAGTTGTGGTCAAAAGAAGCAAACATTTTCTTATTGTTCTCTTTATTTTTCTTGACCTTTAATCGCAAATATCTCCATTTGGCAAATATGGACTTATCGGTTTTTTGCGAACAAACCCTTCATTTACACTTTTTTTTTTTTTTAAAGCAGAGCAACAAATTCATTAGAGTGAACTATATACAATGCAGGCCTAAAGCTGAGGTTTAAATTTGCTGTCCTATAACCTGCCTATGACAATAATATGTTGTTAGCATTTGTCATTTTGTTCACCAAATTTGCCAACAGTCTTTTAAACACCACCACCACGTACATGTACATTTTGTATTTCTGCAAAAGCAATATAAACTGGTGCCAAGAGGTGCATCAGTGCTTTGAAATAAATTACATAATCTTCAATTCTCTACACAATACGTAATTCCTGCGTGGGTATAAATGAAATAAGTTTTTTCAGTCTAGGTGCAAACTGTAAAAGTCTGCAGAAATCGACCACACAATGACTGGAGAAATATAAAGAGCATTTTCCATTTGTGCTTTTAAAGTTTAGAACTATGAATGACTCCACTTCTCAGATTGGCATCTGGTGTGATCTCATTACGTCTACCCCCCCCCCCCCCCAATACAGTTGATTCAAAGCTGTTAAATGCAAATTATAGTGAAACATTATCACTGGTATATGGGCGACACGATTTTTGACCAATTGCTAGGGTTAATACCAATAGTGGTTTTGAGCCTTTAAAGTTTCTCCTGAAGTGAAACCATTCCGTAAATCCAGACCAAGATTTAAGCATGAGTAACAAGACCTAAATACAGACTATAAGCCACAATCTTTCATCGTTTTGCTGATAATGCTTGCAATAGAAATGTAGCATTTAAAGGTGCATGGTCCCGGTGTTTTAGTCAAATGCGTACGCGGGCGCACGGCGCAAGTTTCCTATAGAGACCTACGCTATCGACTTCTCTTTGGCGCTTACGCTTTGGCCCACTTTCCCCGAGTCCGAAGAAGTCCGATTCAGTGTAGTCAGTGGTCCGATCACAGTTCGGCTCACGAATCGGCTGAGGGGGATGACAGCTTTAGCAAACTTCTTTTGTGATGTCACAATAACAAGCACATATGCACGCACCCTGGCATTACTACAGACTGCGCGATGCGCAAAGAAGACAACAAAGCAAAGATAGTAGAGATAATAGAGATAATAAGACACGAAGGCGCGCGATAACAATGGACACAAAATGGCTACCCTACATGACGATACAAAAGAGAGCTAAGTACAAACTCAGTACACCTAGGGACATCACTCATTTCCAAAGGTAATGGTGTTTTTATTATCTTAAAAAGATTTAAAAATTATAGTCGTAGCTTTTTTTCGATTAAGGGGATTATTTTGAAGAACAAGATTTTAGAGTAATAAGGATTATTTCGTGGAGGTAAAAATTTGGCAACAACATGATCTCACAATCAAAACGCTCGATAAACAACAACAACATCTTCAAAGACAGCGCGTCTCAGAAAAAGACACACATCACCTGAGACGCGCTGTCCCTGGAGCCGCTGCTGCTGTATCAAGCGTCAAGGCAGCGCGTCTCAGGTGATGTGCGTAATACGCTTGAGGACCGCGCGCTGTCCATTTCTTTTGTACAGGATTAGCGCGCACTTTCGTGTCTTATTAGTTAAGCGTCTTTGCAACAAACAGCGTGTTTCTACAGAACCCCAAATTCCGGGTCTATCGGATTGTATCCGATAGAGGGGGCTGTAGAAACACACCAGTAACGGTTTCTTTCCGATGCAGATTCCGATACCGATTCCGCTTAACTTAACCATCTAATGAGGTAGTTCTTTCCGGGGCAGTTTCCAGTGTCAGCGCTGTAGAAACACGCCAGGTTCAATAATCCGATACTGACCCGGAAGACAATCACCAGTTTGACATACACGTGTACGGTAATGTGGCCATGACTTTTATGTGCATGCATGTTGCAGCTATTTATCTAACGTTGAATAGTTGGGTGTCTCCAAAACGTCCGAGTATCAGGTTCTAACGTTACTAGTCACAATTTGCCTCAGATTTGACAAATTTGTAAAGAAAATACTCTGAATTTTAACATAAAGAAAACACACACGAACAGGGGCAGGGGTGTTATTTTTACACAGTTGCGCTGTAATTTTAAAACCAAGGCAACTAACACTACACTAGATCTAGTAACCGTTCTCATATAGATAGGCCTAATACTTTTTAACGTTAGATTCGAGCTACTAGAGCATATAGATCTACGAGTACGACTAACTTGTTACATTCTAATTGACAATACTATACTAACTAGCGCTAACAATACGTGTGAGATGCACATAGAATCTAGTAGGGGTCTATTAAAAATAGATATTCTCTAGGCCTAATAGGCCCTACTTTTTAGTTCGGAAAAGACAAACTCTAAAGTCTCGCATTAGCAAACTAAAAGGGTTTGTTTTACGAACTTTTTGTCGTTATTCTAAAGGTTCGTTACTAGGGTCTAGTTTGTTAATCCGACAAAGAATCAAATAGAAATATGGATCTTGGTAGGGCCTATAAAAATACGACGTTTCGTTAGTCCGAAAATGAAAGGAAATTCAAACATTCATTTACTGAGTATCAAAACATAATTGAAGCACATTTTGTCAATCCAAAAGTGGAAAAAGTGAGTCCACTTGGGGTGTAACGTTAGAATATGTCTAGACCTAGTTAACGTTAGATTTAGAGGCAAGGTGCCTACCTAGCAAACTTTACCGTACGTTAGAATCAACGCTATCTAACGTTAGCCGTTAACTGTTTTGTTAGGCATCCTAACAACAGCTACATCTGTTCTAAAATCTAACGTTGACTTGGAATATAACAGTTCTTTAATGTTCCATAAACCCGAGTTTCTACCCGAATTAAATCCTACCTGCCCGAAGAAAGAGGTCTAGCACAGTTAACACAAACAGTCAACGTTAGCCCTCACGTTTAATAGGCCTTTGTTCTAACGTTACTTATAAATCCAATGACACACAGTCGATCCTTTTAGTTGTAACGTTAGGCCGTTTGTGTTTAAGATTCTAACACTAGACTATACTGAACGTTTTAACTTGTTAAATTAGAGTGGTTCTCTAGGTCTAGGGCCTAATTTAAGGGGGCCCTGAAATTCAAATGCATGTTGATTTGTGTTGATTTAAAATACCCTCAAGTTCTCAATACCACTTTTGTGGTGAAACGGATATCTATTCTAACGTTAGAAACATTCTATTTATTTTTTAAAGACTTTTTCTTTTCATTCTCCAGATTAACGTTAGACTCTACTTGGGAACGCCCACCAAAAAAAAAAAAAAAAAAAAAGAGAAAACACCTTCCAAACTAACACGTTACAAGTTCTAACGTTAGATCTACTTTAAGACATTCCTAATCAATATTATTCCTCATCTGTCAGTCATTGGTAAAGACTAGTCAGTATGTAATGCAGTAGTAAAGTACGTCTAACGTTACTGAAATATTTAACAAAACTATAAAAAAAAAACACCTTCCAAACTAGTTCTAGATTGACTTTGAGCCATTTCTAATCAATATAATCAAAATAGAGCCTACATAATATGGAATGTTTCTTAGAACCACCCTAAATATTCCCAAAAGTGATGTTTTCAAATAAAATTGGATTTCAGGGCCCCTTAAAACGTTAGTAAAAGTAACTGTTAGGCCTAACGTTAGAATCTAACGTTAGGCCTAATGACACGTAGAAATGTGGAAATCACTAACATGAATAGTCTAACATTAACCACTGTTAGAGCTAACTTGTAGTAACAGTTAACGTGATAGTATCCAGTCGCAGTAGGCCCAACGACTCTTTACGCCTATAAAAACGTGTAACCGCTAGGCCCTAAATCTAATCATTTTTTTTTATCTTAACTTGTTAGCGTTAAATGTTAGACTAGAAATATGCCTAACGTTGGGCCTAGCCCAACAGTTGAGTAGGACTCTTAGGAGGTTCTACTTCTACTCTAGAAACTAGTTAACGTTAGAATTGATGATAGAACTTACAGAACTCAGTCAGACGCGACAGAAGCTGTGTCTCTGTGAACTGCTGTTGTCTCGTCACATGTGATAATCCAGTTATAAAAATCCAACCTTAAGATCAGTGAAAAATTGACGAACCAAAGAATTGGTAGAAAACTAAACTAGTTTCTAATCCATATAAACGTTGGAACTAACGTTAGAGAGTAGGAGCCCTAACGTTAAGTTAGATGAAAACAAATTCGTCCAGCAGCCGGTCGTGGTTAAACTTGTACCCACACTAGGCCGGGCCGGCCGGCCCAGGGCTAGGCAAGCTAGGCAGGCCCTGTGCTCAGTTTCGTTCAATCGGTGATCGCATCCGCATCATCAGTAGATGCTTGACCCGGGCTAGGGCCCACAATGCACCAGCCAACTTTCCAGACATCCGGTCACACCTGCATTCAGGTGGAGAATCGGATTCAATCCGATTATGCGCTTTCTGTAGAAACAACCCGGTTCCGCGTTAGCGCACTGTTTGATTACGCGCTTGCAAATGCTAGGTCTATCGGATTCTCTGTAGAAACACGCTGAAAGGCAACGTTACTAATAGCAACACCTACGCACTTTACTCTTGATGACAGCTCAGCTTCGGTAATCTTCGTATCAATGCTAACGATGATCGGCAGTATCATCAACAGCGCCATCTACACTACCGGGACTATGCCCCTTTAAGGTCCTTGAATTAATAAACTCCTTCTTAACACATCTTGCGCATGTCATTTTGTTTCTCTACTGTATCATTAGGCCCTTCTCTCATGTCATCTGGTGCAGCCACATCATTACATTGTCCAGCTCCTGTGTCCACTGGTAAGACATGTATTTTCATTGAAGGACAGATTCTGATAGAGCAGACGCTAAGCTTCATAATGATTTATAACTCAATCATAAACATTGGAAAGAAAGCTCACACTCTGGGATAGAGTGAAATAAACAAAAAAGAGGCTCTGAAGGATAGGGTCTATATTCGAGCACTTTATTCCAAGCCGTGCTAACTGTGAGGTGAATGTGACAAAAACAGGATTCAAACCACCACAGTAACATCAATGAAGAGATTATCAGCATTGATCACTAAGCTAAAATTTAGTATTCTCTATTGACACACTCTGTCAATGATTGATGCCAACTAAGCAGCAGCATTATCCTTTCAAAAGTTATTAGAGTTGAAAATGAAGAGTGCGTTAAGGATTTTGAGGAGATGAAAAAGGGCCTCAAATCATACTACTATACCCAAAAAAAAATGAATTACAGAAAAACTAAGGAAAATACACTTTCCACTCGTTTCATGATACCAGACTCAAGAAAAAAAAATGTAGAATGAGAATTGCTCCATCAGGAAATATGAAAAACTCAACATTTGATTTGATTTGATTTGATTTGATTTGATTTGATTTGATTTATTGGTTTCTGTAACATCATTATACACATTCATGTACAAACATAAATATGATAATATAATAAGTATTTTCTTGTTCATTGCCTGTGTACAATGTACAGCAAAAGTACAACAAAACATACAACAATGAATAATACAGAGGGGCTACAGCATAAGCGTCACTTGATTTGCGTGCAGCCCCCGTAGCATAACATAATACATGTTTTATAATACATATCGGAAGGAGAATAGGAGGGAGAGATGACTTGCATAGAGATAGGATAGTTGAAAGGAGAAAGGCAAAGGAGAGGTTTGTCTGCTTTCACCAAGGAGGTTTGAGAAATGGAGTAACAACAGTCTCATTCCCTTTGATCCCATGTTCCATGCCGCCACTCAGAAATATTTGAAGTATGTGCTAAACTAGAGCTGCCTCACAGATAGGAAGACAATAGATTCATGTGGCATTGCATCATGACTCGTCACTCTCAAAGGAAGGGTTCCATGACATTTGCTCCGGCGACATATGCTCCGACGACAATTGCTCCAAAAAATGCGACAAATGCTCCGCGACATTTGCTCCGCGACAATTGCTCCGCCGAAATTTGCTCCGCCGATAAATGCTCCGGCGACATTTGCTCCAGCGACATTTGCTCCGGCGACGTTTGCTCCTACGACAAATGTTCCGGCGACATTTGCTCCAGCGACGTTTGCTCCGGCGACATCTGCTCCTACGACAAATGCTCCTAAAGTGCGACAACTGCTCCGGTGACATTTGCTCCGACGATATTTGCTCCTACGCCATTTGCTCCGACGTCATATGATGTAAAGGTCTGAAGGTACAGACAGGTACGACATTTGCTCCTGCGACATTTGCTCCGGAGACAAATGCTCCGGCGACAGTTGCTCCAGCGACAAATGAAAGTTAAAAACATCAAACACCGTCAGCGTTGGAATAGAAATTAAATCAAAATTGAAATGCATTAATTTTAAGCGCTCCGTCCAGCAGGGGCGAAAATTTCGCAATTTTCAATTATATTATTGACAAGTTTTAGACAAGAAAAATGCCTTATTGTTTAATTTTGTTTTTAATTAATTGATTTATTAATTATTTCTTAACCTTCCGTGGGCACATTCGTTCCCCCCGAAGAAAAATTCTTGGGGGGGGGAGGGCAAGGGCCCACTCTGTCTCCCGCTCCGGCGCCCATGTGTTCAATTCAATTCAATTCAATAGACCGGTTTACTAATGTATGCACAGATCTTTAATTTTGCACACGGCCGCAACCTCGGGCAAACAAAGGATGCGAGCCTGCAACGTCGGCTGCTGCAGCCGTCCCCGATACATCCCCACATGTAGACTTACGTGTATGTTGTGTACATGTGTAAGATGCATCAACTTCGACTTTACCTCGTGGCATTTTGTGTGGCTCTAAATCAATTCCCAACCTTAGATGAGGGAAAATTCTGCTGTGATCAAACGCAATTTGGACTATAGTTTCGATTTTATTGAATTTTGGCTTCGATTTTGTCTTCAGTAGTTCTGAAAATGGGTGGAAAACACTGCTGCTGCGGAACATACAACAGTATGATCGCATCACTTCAAACTTCAATGATTCTAAGCATTATGATTGATTGTGAAATCTAAACTAGACAAGAATCTCTCATAATCGATATGTTTCCAAGGATGTTTTTTTTTATAAGTCAGACTCAGACTGATCAAACTTCATGAAATAGAATGGCGATTTTGACCTATTTTTCTATTAACATTCTATCTAGGGCCTAGGGGCCTAGCCCTATATAGACTAGATCTAGAGTAGATCTAGACGTAGACCTAAAATTAAAAACAAAAACAATGATAGACCTAACCTCCCTGACATTCGCAGTAGGCAACATTTATTTCCCCCGTTGACTTAACGGGGGCCTAACCTCACTAAGGAAAACACGAAAAGGGCTCGTGTCCGAAACCTCGTTGAACTTCAGGCTTGAAACACTCCCATCCGCGAAAAGACGGTAGTCGTCAAATGACTTGTATCCCTTTAGCTTTTACAGTCATAGTCAGTCCGATTGATGATCAGGTAGTTGAACACGTCAAAGAGTCCAAAATCTGTCAAAGTTGGATGTAAACCCAGCGAGCTTGTTAGGATCGGAGAACGAGCAGCCTACCAGAGCGAGCTTCTCCTGCAGTGACCGGCCGGTGTCCGCCCGGGAGAGGTCGGGATCGATGGGCAAATCCAAATCGGCTACGGCAGTTGCACTAGTTTGATGAGTTTCTCGTTGTTGTAGCCGCTTGTGCTCACACCTATATCCCTCAAATACTCAGTTAATTCCTTAACTGTCCAATTCTTCCATAGCTTGCTCGAACTTTGGCTAGAACTTGAAGCTGACGCCATCTCAAAGCAAGATTATAGCAAACAAAAGTTGTCGATAATCCGCAGCGAGTAATGATCGTAGACAATACACGCGTAAATGCAAAAACAGTGTGGCGCGCGCGTCCGCGCTTATTTCGCTTGCCCGACCTAGTTACAATCACTAGGGTCGCGTGGGGTTGACGTCATTATGCATATCATTAGTAAACCGGTCTATTGAGTTTATTGATCTGATCCAAACAAAAAGGATTACAATAAATTTTCGACAAATAGTACATGACTTTCACAATTGAGGAAATAACGAAATAATATGACTTTCACAATTTTCAAAATATTAAACATTTAAAAATATTAAACATTACCATTTACATAATTCAGCGAACTGTAACATTGCTAAATCAATTATAGTGTTATCAAAGTAATAAGTGGGGTATCATGATGATTAACTACCGAAATAAAATCGTAGATTTCTTCTGGCCATGTTTTAACCCCCCCCCCCGAAACCCAATAACAAATCCATTATTCACGTATTCTTTTTCGCACAGGAAATGATGTAAATTTTAGACCCACATATAGGTTCATAATCGGGGGGCAATCTTTTTTTTTTTTTTTAATCCTCGCTCTTTCTCTTCTCCTTTCCCTTTTCTTTTTGTTTCTTTAGTTTTTTTTTTTCTTTATCTTTCTTTGTTTTATTTTTTTCAGCAAAATCATAAAAAAACAGTAAACAAACAAAACAAAAAGCCCCTTAGGGATGTTTTGGATTGCGTGTACGCTTTAAACAAATACCCTTGTCGCTGGCTATTCTTTTCAATGTACTCCTGCTCTTGGCATGAAAGAGAGATATCACAAAGGGTCGTTGTTTTGTGTGTGTGTTTTTTTTTTTTTTTTTTTTTTTTTTTTTTTTTTTTTTTTTTAGGGTTAGCTTAATGAGGTTATTAGGTGATCTCTTTTAATTGCAGGATCGTTGACCAGAACAATTTCTATCGACATGTTTTGTGTTGTCTCTAATTTAAATCAACTTCGGATCCTGAAAGAAATTTTGAAATGGTCTTGTAACTAACAAACAGTCAAACAACATCCCAATTTGAGGATAACTTTTGCTTTGCATTCTTTGGACTGTGTTTCTCGCATATGTTTTGCTTCTGCTATTAAAACGCATTTTTGTAATTTAATGACGACACGCTTCATTCCGAAAAAGAGTATTTATGGCAAAGAAGCGAAGGAGTAGCAATTGCAATGGAGCCATAGCCAGTCATGGACACTCAGCGTGCGGCAACCCTGATGGACGAGTAAAAAAGGACTCTAGTTTTTTTTTTCTTTTTTCTTTCCTTTTATACTACATTTTCCTTGAAAAAAATATTTTCCCTTTCTTCTTTCTCATTTCGTCCTTCAGTTTTCCTCTTTTTTTCTTTTCCCTTTCCCTTCCCCTTTCTTGCTTCTTTCCTCTCCTTTTATTTTCCCTTGTGAATTTTTGAATTTCCCTTGTAAATTTTTGAAATTCATTAGGGGCAGTCCAGCCCCTGCCCCCTCCCCGCTGTGACGCCACATGGTAACTAGGTATGATCGAAAGCAAAAAGTCTAAAGAATAAAACTGCACCAGTTCGGTCGAGATGAAAACAATTCAGAAAACAGAATAACATATATAGGGAACGAAAGTATGAGACGTCTTCAAATAATGATTATTAGATAGTCATAAAAAACTGTAGATTTCACCTTATTTTGTTTATCAAGAGGGCCCACCGTAAGTCTAAAAAAAAAGTTCTTTCTGTAGAAAGACGCAGAGAGGGTGAGTCTGAATAAAAGAAAAATACAAGAAAGAAAGAAATCAAAGAAAGTAAAGAAAAAAAGAAAGAATGAATGAATACAAAGAAAGAAGGAATTAAAGAAAGAAAGAAAGAAATATAGAAAAGAAAGAAAAGAAAGAATGAGTAAAACGAAAGAAGGAATTCAGAGAAAAGAAAGAAAGGAAGAAGAAAGAAAGAAAGAAACTAAGAACGAACGAAATAAAGAAAGAAAGAAAGAAAAAAAGTAAAAAATGAATGAAGAAACAAGGGGAGGAAGGAAGGAAGGAAGGGAAAGAGAGAAAGAAAGAAAATGAATGAAGAAAGAAATGAAGAGGAAAGAAAGAGATAGAGAAAAAATAAAGATAGAATGAACACTATCTTAGCATGTATACATACTCATATTTCATAATAAACCGTTTTATAAAAATGGTATAATTACATGGTTAAACAAATCATAATTCATAGAAACAGAAATTGATAAAATGGACTTTGCAACAGGTGACATAATTGATGTAAATATAACAACTTCAAGTAGTACTGTTTTCTTGTGGGAAAAAAAGGAATTCTTGCATTTGGTCATTTATTACTGGGAAGATTTTTTAAAGTTGAATTGTGGGTATTGACTATTGAGAAGGGGTCCTCCTGGTATGAAAAACATATATGTATATCATAATTTACTTTTAAACTATTCTAAATTAGGGGAACAGCGTGTCTCTATGGGCAGATTATTCTAATCGGATATTGCTGAGCATATAAATGATCGCTTGTAAAATTCAGTATTACATCTAGGAGGCTCAAGTTTGAGTTGATGTGAATTACGTGTTATGCGTTGCGCTACGTCATCGTGCAAAACAAATTTGTTTTGTGTGTGTGTGTTTGGGGGGATGCGGGTGTGTGGGGGTGTGGGTGTGTGTCAAGGAGGGTGATTATCCACAATAATTCGTTGTACGTGCGCTATACATCGTATAGTCTTTTCCACTAAACCGTTACGAATAATGTCCTGAAACAAAAGCTTGACAAGCACACAGTTTGAATATCCAACGACGAACAATAATGGGGGAAATGTGACAAGATTGAATTATCACGTTACGCAGCTTATAACAATGCAATATACACGATTATGAGTAAAGGAGTATACAAAATACGAAGATTACATTCCTGCAATACCAATTATTAATATCAAGAAAATACGATCTAACATTTTTCTTGAAACATTGACCTTCAATCTATTGTGTCACTTTCAGGAAAGTTCCAGAGACTTGGATCAGTATGTGAAAGCGGAATTTGAGTTAATGATATTGTGAGAAGAAGAAAATATGGGTTTCCTTGTTTAATTGTGTATTTTTTGTTATTTCGTTTCATTCGTTCGTTAGCTTTATTAAGGATTCTCCATTTGATCTTTCAAAAGTAATTTAAAAAGAGTCAATTTGCAATAACTATGAATAAAACAAACAAAGAAACAAAAACATGTATAATTCTTAGGAGAAGTCCAGGAAGATTTTTTTTTTCCGCCGGAGAAATTGTGAGGAGGGCATTTTCACCCTTGAAATTGTCTCTTCTTCTAAACAAATTTCGTCTGATATGATTTCACCAGATCAATTATCGAACCGTTGGAACGAATTGCCGTCGGAGGACCGTCCGAGCAATTAATGTCTCTGGAGCATTCGCCGCCGGAGCAAATGTCTTACCTTTGTATAGCAAAGGTGGTACAAGAAGTTTTCGTAGGAGCAATTGTCGCTGGAGTAAATGTCGCCAGAGCAAATGTCGTACCTGTCTTTACCTTCAGACTTTTGCATCATATGACGTCGGAGCAAGTGTCGTAGGAGCAATTGTCACCGGAGCAAATGTCTGAAGGTACAGACGTACCTTCAGACTGTTGCATTAGGCCTATATGACGTCGGAGCATTTGCGGTAGGAGCAATTGTCGCCGGAGCAAATGTCCCCGGAGCAATTGTCGTAGGAGCAATTATCGCCGGAGCAAATGTCGCCGGAGCATTTGACGCCAGAGCAATTGTCGCCGGAGCAATTGTCGCCGGAGCAAATGTCCCCGGAGCAATTGTCGCACATTAGGAGCAATTGTAGGAGCAATTATCGCCGGAGCAAATCTCTCCGCGGAGCATTTGATGCCAGAGCAATATTGTCGTAGGAGCAATTGTCACAGGAGCAATTGTCGCCAGAGCAAATATCTCCGGAGCATTTGTCGCCGGAGCAAATGTCGCCGGAGCATTTGTCGCCGGAGCAAATATCGCCGGAGCATTTGTCGCGGAGCAAATGTCGCGGAGCATTTGTCGCATTTTTTCGGAGTAATTGTCGTCGGAGCATTTGTCGCAGGAGCATATGTCGTGTCACCCAAAGGAAGATATGTCTTTATGATGGTAATTGCTTTACGCCATCCCTTCTTAGAAAACAAGCGGCACATTAGTAGTACAGGAACGGGGATGTGCGAATAAAAATTGTACAAACATTGATGAAATGAAAATCAAAATAACTCGTTTTTACATGACTTTACACTAACCTGACATACATCATAACATAATGAATAAAGAACTATACTCGAAAATTATATCATATCAGTTTCATTTGTCGCAAGCGATCGGAAAGATGATAAAATCGGCTTTGTAGGGAGAGTACAGTTTCAAACATTTTCACGACATACAGCTCAGTTTTGCATTTTTGCACATAATCTAGGACAGGATTTCCTTTTGTTTCATATGCTTTATTATTAAGAGAACATTCATTCTATTTGACAAATAAAGAAGCAGAATATAGACGATATAATATTAGAGTCTAAAATGAATCTTCAGATTGCTCAAAAAGATGGCGGCATGGAACCCTGATCATCAAAGGCACAAACGCACCTGTGGAATTCTTTTGTGCATCAATAGAAAAATGGCAGCTGTTTGAATAATTACAGCCAGTTGGAACTCCATCTCTTAAACCTCCTTGCTTTCACTAAAGGTGTATACCTTTATACAGGTGGGGGCGCTGTGGTACAGTGGATACGACTCTCGACTCCCAATCGGAGGACCCGAGTTCGATTCCCGCCTAGTGCTTTTCGTCCTTGGACAAGATGTTTTTACCCACTATGTCCCTCTAGACCCAGGTGTATAAATGGGTACCTGGTAACGCTGGGGTAATAATAATGGCAGGGCCCTCTGATAGAGCAGTGGCAATACTGAAGTGGCTACCCTGGATAAATAAGACCTCATTATTATTATTATTATTATTATTATCATTATACAAAGTAAAGTCACGTGTATCACTGATAAGCAAGACATGACAAAATATTTCCTCACCGAGGTACAGGTGGAGAGTTGATACAGGTCATGGTCGTTTACGTAATCATTATTACATAATAGATTAAATGCGTCGATATTACTACGAAAGAATTTCGTGTATAATACATTAACAATGACAATGGAATTACTGATATTCAGATAACAACATTGTTTTTACAGCTTTCCTAAAAGAATACGTGGACCTTAAACTTCGAATTTCAGAAGGAAGAGAATTCCAAACATCGGGTCCGGTGTGTCTGACAGATTTCAGAGCCATCACTGTTTTGGGATTATACAAGTGAAACTTATCAGATTGTCTTGTTGGATAAGAATGTATTTCCTTGTTTAATTGAAATAGTGAGTAAAAAGGAGATGGCAACTGATTGACATTGACATTGAGTCCTTACATAAAAACAATTGGTTGCACCGTTATGTCGGTTTTGTGATGCACGATCACATACGTAATTGGTTTAGATCTGTACCAACTTTAACTATGATAATGATGAATATGCTTCTTCTCACACTTTAAGCAGCTGTCACTTCATCAAGTGCAGTTTTTACAGTATGGAATTTCGTGCGGTTACCAGAAAAAAAAAATGAAAATACTTCATCACTTCAAGACTTGTTATATATTTTAATTCACTGTGAGTATGATAAATGGCGGGTGAATATATTATTCTCTTTTCCTAAACATGAGTTACTCAATTTACTCAGTGTTTGGAACGAAACTTAGCGATTGCAAATTCAACTTCACTTTTTTTACGCACTTTGAAAAAACTGGTATTGCAGGTACATTATCGGCTACCACATCCTACTGCCAAGTTTCCATGATGCCCTCTGTTTCAGTCACAACATCAGAATGCCCAACTGCATCATCCTCTGGTATGGCTTTCAGTCGAAGAAAACGACTAGAGTGATAAAAAATACACACGCCTTTAATAGATATATATTATTATTATTCGAGAATTTGGCTGAGCAGCAACAGCCTTGTCACCGCTACCCCCCCCCCCCCTCCCCACCCCGATTCATAACGCCCTAGATTTGTGAAGAATTTCTGGCATTTTGGCAGATAAAGTCAATGAATTTGGGAGTTCAAGCTGCATATATTTGAAGTTTGCATACGCGCTCTATAATGGTAAAAGTTCATGCCTATTCGGGCGAGGTACCGCGAGGCTGGAAGTTGATGACGTAAACAGAAGGCTTCTTTATTAGGAATTTGGGAGATTTTCACCATATATGTATGAGTGAAAATGATCTGCTTGGCGGAGATTTGCGGTATCCGAGTGCTATTTTTAGTTACCTTCGCCAAGCATGCCAAAAGGTTATGTTTTGCCGGCATGCATTCCTGGTGTTTTTGCTTGTTTGTTTGTGTGCAAAATAACTAAAATAATTTGTCAACGGATTTGAATGAAACTTACAGGAACAGTCGATAATGACACACGGGGCAGATGACTGAATTTTGGTAGTGATCTTGAAATATGATGAGTTTTGAAGGATTCTTTGTTAATTTTCTTGTTTTGTTTCGTGTTTTTGCTGATAGGATCAATTAACTTGGGAGTTCATGCAGCGCGTATTTGACGTTAGCATATTTTCTACATGCACGAAAGTGTATGCTCTGCATCCAGCTGTATTTCCCTTTGTTATATGTATAATTTTGATATCTATCAAGTTCTGAAGTTTTTGCTCAAACTAGAAATGTCTATCTATAAGCATATTTTGCTGAACAACACATGCCGTCCTCATTTTACATGCCATAATACATATTCACACTTGTTACGCTTCGTTCAATCAATTACGTGCATTTTTTCATATTGCACAGTCCTGGATCACTATCGAACAGACTTCTTCTCACTGATTTCACAATACC